>NW_023179369.1:0-5354 GCF_002007445.2 Ailuropoda melanoleuca
ACTAGACATCATATCATCTATAAATGATTATGGTTTGTTTCTCCTTTTTCAAAACTTCCAGCTTTCATTTCATCTTTTTTTCTTTTTTTATTATCTTAGGACCTTTAATAGCATGTCACATAGAAGTGGCAAGAGCAAGTATCCTTGTCACTTTTCTCAATTTAAAAGGAACACTTTTAATACTTGACCATTAAAAATATTTGCTTCAGGTTTTTGGTAAGTGCCCTTAATCATGTAGTTTGCTAAGAGTTTTTATCATTAAGAGATAATCCATTTATCAAATGCTTTTCTTCCTTTAATCTATTAATGGTAACTGGTATTGATGCACTTTCTAATGTTGAACTGACCTTGCATTTTCGAGATAAGCTACTCAATTTGATCTTGGTGTAGCATCCATTTTCACATTCTACCGTAACCTGTAGGTTAGTATCTTATTTAAGGTTTTCTGCTTCTAAGGTTGTGAATGAAACTGACTTAGAAGACTGTATAAACGGGGGCACTGGGTGGCACAGTGGGTTGGGTGTTGAACTTAGTTTTGTCTCAGGTTGTGCTCTCAGGGTCATGAGATCGAGCCCCACCTGGGCTCCGAGCTTAGCACAGAGTCTGCCTAAGTTTCTTTGTCTCTCTCTTCCTGTGCCCCTCGCCCCCCACATGCATGCATGCGATTTAGGGACTACTTTCTCTTTTTCTGTTCTGTGGAAGAAGTTGTATAAGATTGGAATTATCCATTTCTTAAATTTCTGCTAGAACTCATAAACCTGGTAGAAACTCAGAAACTCTGGAAATCTGCCTGAGCCTAGTATATGTGGTCTGCGGGGGGGAGGGGAAGTTGGAGAGGCAGTCATGATTCATAACTATAAATTCGACAATTTTAGTGGATAAAAAGGAATGATATCCTGCCATTTGCAATGACGTGGATGGAACTAAAGAGTATTATCTAAGCAAAATTAAGTCAGTCAGAGAAAAACAAATACCATATCATTTCACTTATATGTGGAATTTAATAAATCAAATGAGCAGAGGGGAGGAAAAAAGAGAGGCAAATCAAGAAACAGACTCTTAACTCAGTGAGGTACCAGAGGGGTGGGGGGGGTGGGTGAAGCAGGTGATGGGGATTAAGGAGTGCACCTGTTGTGATGAGCACTAGGTGTCCTACGGAGGTGCTGAATCACTATATTGGAAACCTGCAACTACCATAACACTGTATGTTAACTAACTCGAATTCAAATAAAAACTTAAAAAAGTTCACTTTGCCTATTACTTATTGAGCCTATTTTGTTCATACTTTTCTTAAAACGTTTACATTTCAGACTAATTGCCATGAAACAATTAACCTTCTCATCTTTTTAATTGCAGATCGTTCTGTGCTGACGTATCTCCCATTTCCCACCTCCGCAGTAGTGGTTAGAGAGCCCCGACCCGGCAATGCTCAGCGCCCCCTGCGTTTGTGTTTTGGGAGGCAGTATATAAAGAGAACACATGCTACGCGGTGTTTCCTAGAGCTGTGCAATGTTACAACCCTAACTGTTCACTTGTGACTTTCTTTTTCATGGTCCATTCTGTCAAAGGTCTGCCAATTTGATTGACAGCTGTTGCTTTTCCTGATTTTATCTTTGATTTCTATTTTGTTAGTTTCTGGTACTGTTAATCTTCTCCCCTTGATTTTGTCTTGGTTTAGTCTGTTCAACTCTTTTCCCCTTAACTTCTTAGAATGGATTGTTACCTCATTAATTTTTCAGCCTATCTTGTTTGTTAATGTAAGCTGTAGGACTATAATTTTCTCTCCGCACAGCTGAATCGGCTACACCACACCACTTGTAACTGAGACAAGACTAGGGCGGCAGGTTCAGCTTCTTCCCTTCTTCATTTCTTGCTTTTCTAGACTCAGTTCTACATTGTTTCCTCTTGGGGGGGGTGGTCTTTCAGAAAAGTGTCTATTTTTCAGACATCATGTTTCATTTCCAAATGAAGAGTGGTTTTCTAGTTAACCTCTTATAACTGATGTCTACTGTGACTGAGGAGTACATGATCTAGGAGTACGTGATTTACTGCGATGTTTTGAGAATTTGTTTAAACAAGTTTTATGGTCTGCAATGGTGAAGTCTGGTAATTGTTCCCTATGACCCAGAAGAGAATATGGAAGCATCTTTTTACTTTTCATCTGTTGGTACCCTTTTGCTTTCTAAGATGTTTACACACATGGATTTAATACAGTTTGACACTTAAAAAAAAAAAACTCTAGCCCATTTGCATTTACTGTGATTACAGGCATTTTTGGAATTTATTTCTATCGTCTTTTTCTGTCTCCTCCGTATCCTTCTTCTTATCTTTACTCCCCTACTGTCTATCTCTTCCTTTCCCTTTTTCCTTCTGGAGAACTTCCTCGGCTTTATCTTTCACCTGTTCTCTCAATCTCCATTTCTGCTATTATATATTTAATTTCCAAAAGCTATTTTTTTCCTCCAAATATTCCCTATTTTTTATTCTCTTAATGCTATTTCTTCTGTCACCTGACAACCCAACAAAGGCTTGTGCTCGTTGTTACTGAACTTTTCTTCTCCCTTCACGGTCTCTTTTCTCCAGGCTGGGATTTGAGTTTCTGTCAAGCTATAAACTTTCCTCAAATGATCACGGGTCATCTGCTTGTATTTAAGAATCATCACTGAGACAGGGGCGCCTGGGTGGCGCAGTCTTTGGGCGTCTGCCTTCGGCTCAGGGCGTGATCCCAGCGTTATGGGATCGAGCCCCACATCAGGCTCCTCCGCTGTGAGCCTGCTTCTTCCTCTCCCACTCCCCCTGCTTGTGTTTCCTCTCTCGCTGGCTGTCTCTCTCTCTCTCTCTCTGTCAAATAAATAAATAAATAAAATCTTTAAAAACAAAAAAAAGGATCATCACTGAGACAGCAATGAGACCACTCTTCAGGCACTGGCCGAATCTGTCCACTGGTAGATTTCACTGCGGGATAATCCTTGAGTTTTTCCCAACTGGCCTTATCTATAGATTTTTCCTGTTGGCTGGCCAGATACCCAGAGGATAACGTGCTTAGATTTTGGCTGTGAGCTTTCTCAAAGTCCAGCACAGGAAGAATGCTAAGGCTCCCTACGACTTGGGTACAATAACGTACTCTCGGCTGTGTTTGGTGTCCCCACATTCTGGATGTCTTCTGTTGGAATGAAGGAAGAAACATTTTCTTGGCGGAGGGAGGTTAAGGAAGGGGATCTGCGTTCTAACTGCTGCTTCTAAAAACTTTCAGGTTACTGCTTCCGCTGCCACTGGCCACTTCAAGAGGATCCTTACAGATGGGAGGTGAGGTGGCAGCGGAGATGAAGCAGCTGCTTCTGGGCTTCACTCCTGTCACCTTAGGTTTGCACTGTCTGCTCTGCAAATCAGTAATCACTTATCCTTCTGTTTCCAAGCTTCCCAAATTACACTGGCAGCTCCCACATGCTTTTGTCTCCTCTCTCCTTCTTTTGTGAATTTATTCCTTTTTGATCATTTGGTGGGATTTCAGGAAGGAGAGAAGTAAGAGCATGAGTTCAACCCATGAGGTTTAAATAGAAGTCAGTTTCTTCCAGTACTTCCTCACTCCATTATTTTCTTTCTGAGTGGACGCTGATCCACTGCGAGGAATGCGAGAAAGGAAGAAAGCACATGAATCTCTCCAACCTCTGCCCCATCTGCCTACACCTGACCACCTTGGGCCTTCCTGGGCTTTTTCAGCTGTTGGTTAACTTCTCATTTCCAGCAACTCCCTTCTCACTTTTTTCCCCATCCAAGACTGGTGTGGGGAAGGAGCTGGTGTTAATCTGCCTATCTTTTCGGAAACCCCTCCCTAAGGTTTCCTAAACTCCGGAACCCTCATCCATTCCTCACATGACGCTGTACGTTCCTCACTCTCAGAATGGCTTACCACTAGCCATACGTTGTTGAAATTTTAATTTGATTGTATCTTATTTTACCTTGCTTTTGTGTTGCTTTTCTCCTTGTCCATGTCTTGATTTATTGTTGTCAAATCGATGGGTAGATTTTCGATGGTTTTTTTCTAAACGAACTCTGAAGTAACAGGCTGTAAAAAATATGTTCATGTTACCTTTTAAACATAAAAGATGTTTTCACAGCTATGACTATTGGTTTCAAAACTGCACATACGGTTCTCAACTTCCCACAGGGCTTAGTTGAGTATCTTCCATTACCTTCAAATGTTTCCTCCGTATAGTGTGATTTCCAGGCCCTTCACTGTGCTAGTTATCCTTCCCAGGGCAGCCTCCATATTGTCTACCTCCCTCTCTAAGGCAAGGTTTTCTTTCTTACAACAATGGCTCCATGTACATACAATTCTAATTTACCTTAAATTCCACACTGAAGAGACTGCTAAGTTTTAAGATCCTCTCCTCAGGGAAAATCATCAGAAAGAATGTAGGGAAGTCTGGTGGCCTAAGCTGTTAAACTCATTTCACCATTCACTAAGTACTAAAAGGCCATGTCCATATACTACTAGCATATGGTGGCCTAAGCTGTTAAACTCATTTCACCATTCACTAAGTACTAAAAGACCTGGTGGCCTAAGCTGTTAAACTCATTTCACCATTCACTAAGTACTAAAAGGCCATGTCCATATACTACTAGCATTCTTCAGACAGAACAGAAGGGAGTGGGTTTTGAAATATGAAAAAGCAGTGTTCTCTTTCTGATTACTGAGGGAAATCTAACAAGGTCCAGAAAGCCTCCAAATAAAGCAAATGCCTGTGCAGGCATGGAAGCATACTCTGACTAAAGAAGCCAAGATGTAGCCTAGAATCAACGTAGGGTAGAAAAGCTTCAATTGTCAAGTGAATAAGCGTCAGACAAATCAAATATGACAGAATGAAAGAGGCCAGAGGCAATGCAGGACTGGTCTATCTGGTGATGAGACTCAGGGTGTAGAAAGGGTCCCAATCAGATCCCAAGAGTGCCACGAATGGCCACAGAAGGATCATTTACTGCAGGCAGGAACTGAAGGCTACAACTCTGGGGCCCACACTTCAGACAAGGTTCAGATCCAAGGGACAGTCTCACTACATTCAAAAGCATCCCTGAATCAAACCCATTCTGGATTTACAACAGAGTAGAGGTCAGCAGAATTCTTCTAAAAAAAGGCCGAAGAGTAAATATTTTAGGCTTATGGACCAGAGGGAAAAATCAAAGATATTACACATTATTCATACAGCGAGAGAAAACAAATTTCTACAAATATTTTATTGATGAAACTGAATATGAAAATAGTTAAATAGAATTTTTAAAAAATATTCCTATTTAGGGGTGCGTGGGTGGCACAGCGGTTAAGCGTCTGCCTTTGGCTCAGGGCGTGATCCCGG
>NW_023179370.1:0-861 GCF_002007445.2 Ailuropoda melanoleuca
AAAAAAAAAAAAACCACCCTTGATCCTGGCTGCCATAGCTCCTTCCAGGAGCCTCTTGGCCAATCTTTTCCTGGGATCATCTTCTGTCACGTGACATCACGGATGCCAGCCTGTCTGAAATGGGAACCGGAGGTCAGGGTGGCTATAAATGGTTTCTGAGATTTCAGATGGAGGCCCAGTCGGAGGTGATGGTGGCATTGGCTGGGCCATTCGATGACTTTTTATTAAGTGCCATTCATGTGTCACGACCGAGACAGGGGCTGTAAAATAGAAGCGAACATCACGTAACAGTCCCTGCTCCTGTGGGCCGACAGTCTAGCCCGAGGTGGGGGAGACTAGATAGAACTAATCAGTTCATTATACAAATAGCCATGTGATTATGTTTGGGCTGACTCTGAGCAAGAAAGACTGGGTGCTAGGAAAAGGGTGTGTGGGTCAGGGAGGGTGCAGTAAGAAGGGCTCCGGCTCACCCGGTCCCACCTGGAATAGCATAGCGGTGGGGTGGGTTCCAGAGGAAGGCAGCTGGGACAGTCAAGCCGAGCTCGGGGCCTCAGGGCCTGCAGAGTTCAGAGTTTGTCCTAAAGCAATCGGAAAAATGAGAATCCATTCCGGTTTCTAAACTGGGACGTGGGATAATTAGATTTACAACTCAGAAAGAACACTCTGGCTGATGGGGGGAGGACGGATCAGAGAGGGCAAGGAAGGCTGCAGGGTGATGGAGCACTTGGGAGGCCGTTGAGACGGCACGTGGGTGGTACCTCCAGGGGACCTCGAGCATGAAGCCCCAGTGCTTCTAAGGGGCCTCATTGATGGTTCTCCTCAGCCCGCTCCACCCCAGGGCCTCGTGTCCTGGAAAACATT
>NW_023179371.1:0-2676 GCF_002007445.2 Ailuropoda melanoleuca
GGATGCCCAAAGTTGCACGGCTAACTATGGCTGAGTTCCCGCATGAATATCTCTCGACTCCTAACCCAGGATGCTTCACTCAAGATCCTGTAACTGGAACTCGATTCCCAGCCCTGCTAATATCTCCAGGCACACAGTTACCAAATAAACTAAGCTACAATGGCCTACACCCTCATATTTCTCCAGATGCTTCCCAGAACAGCAGGCAGCAAGAACTCTGCCCACTCCATTTGCATCCTACTTAAGCTTCATCAGGGAAGTCCGACCTGCAGGATTAAGAAGGCCGACTCTCCACCTACTCAGCCTTCAATCCCAGGTCCAGTGGGAGCCACAGCAGCATGTGAGAAAGATGGAAGACCGAAGCCAGAAAGGCTTAGACTCACATTCTCAGTTTCTCACAGCCTCAGAGAAGCTACTTAAGCTCACTGAGCTGCACTGTCGTCCAAAGGTAGGGTTATACTCTTATAACTTATACGGTGGTGGTGAGAGTAAATGCGATGTGTGCATAATAGTACTTCCAGACCTAGAAAAAGACCAGGAACACTGCTCTGTTGGAAAAGCTTAATACTTCAAAGTAAAGTGTTGGAAGGGAAAAACGCAGTACTTACTGGGATCAGAACCTAGGTCCAAGGACGGATTTCACTGTTATCAGCTGGGTGAGTCAGGGCACAGTGGAGACAGGCAGGGCTCATCCACATTCTCCTTTTCTTCCTGGACCCACAGCTGCACTACACTCCCTAGCTTCCCTGCTGTAGATGGAGCTGGGTGACTATGTTCTTGCTCATGGGATATGAGCAAAGGTGATACTACCACTTCCGGGCCTGGCCCATACAAAGCATCACGCATAAACACTTATTTGCTTTTCCTATCCACCTGCCAAATCAAGATACTCCAAGTATCTGAAGAATAACAGAGCCACAAGAAGGAGCCTGCATCCCATCAAGCCGAGCATGCTTGCCAATTCTCATTGAAAAGGGGCCTGTTTGAGAAACTTCTATGGAGCTAACCCACTGAGATTTCAGAGCTGTTTGTTATGGCAATTAGTCCACCTGGCAAGTTGCTCACCTTTCCTGAGTCCCAGATTCCTCACCTCTAAGACAGGCCCACCAATACCTGTGCCAGTTATAGGACATGGTGATTGGGATACAGAAATGATATAATGAAGGACAGGGCACTTAAGCAAAAAGCCAAGGATTCATTCATGTCAATCACTCCTCCTGTGGGCACACAGCAGTCCCCCCCTCACATTGTGTCATGTCCTGAGCCCCTCACATGGCTCATCTTGTGCTTCAGCCACTGGCTGAGTGAGGACAAGAGTACATCAGGGGATAGGCATCAGAATTACCTATCTCTACACTAGACCTCTTAGTCTCTTCCAGAGAAAAGCTTGTTACCTTACTGACAACCCCATGCCCTCATTTCCCCACCCCAAACACATCCACCGGGGATCTCTGCTCGTGGACCAAGGGCAGGTGTCTGACTAGTCATCCTGAAGCCATTCCCCCTCTGGTCTGGGGTAAGCCAGGCACCCTTCACTCATTTTTGTAACGAAGAGGCCACAGGCATTTTTCCCCCACGTTTGATGTTTCGTTGCAAAAGTCAACGGGGACGCAGGTCATTAAGTGCCGCCACCTCCTTACGGCAGGAAGTACAAGTTGAGAGTAGACACGTGTGACTGGAAAAGGCACCCGTGCAGCTCTCAGACGGAACCGCGCAGAAGGCAGTACGGTACCCCTGCATGCGTGCGCGTGTGCGTGTATCCGTGCGGATGGGTTTGAGCTATGTGTGCACCTGCGGGGCGCGTCTGTGTGTTTGCCTCAGGGCTGTGTGTGCGCATCTATATGGACAGGTCTGAGGCGCTCATGCATGCGAGTCTGTGTGAGGTCCGTGTGTGCGTGTCCATGAGCGTGGGTGTCCGGGGATGGGAGGAGGCCGAAGAGGGCAGGCAAAGGGGCCATTGCCAGGTCAGTCCTTCCAGCCTCACTTCCAGTGGAGAACTGACTGGAACTACAGGGGATGTCATTATTGTTGGGATGATTCTGGGTCTCGCCTTCTTTAACCTTTTCCATAGGCATTTTAGAACAGAAACCTTTATCCCTCCATACTCTTGAAGAAGGCAGAATCCTCTTATGATTCACCTGCTCTCTCGTGCACTCGCCAAATATTGTCCTGTCCTCCTGCACCAGGACCCTGAGCCCCTGGGCCCATCCACACTTCCCTTTCCAGCCCTGCTTCAAGGAACAGTGTGCAAGAGAAGTCTCTCTGGAACAAAGGCCAGGAGGCCAGGTTGGTGTACGACAGGGAGAGAAGATGCAGCCCCTTCTGGGCAGGGAAGAGGACAGAGCTAGGAGGGACAAGGCCCCAAATTTGGTGGGGGAGGTGAAGGGGGGGCTCACAATCCTCAGCCCCGCAGGGAGCCAGGGAGAAGCACTGTGGCAGGGCAGGGTTGCTGGGTTGAGGACAAGCCCGACACGAGGGGTTTGCGCAGGCGCACAAAGGAAAGAAAATCAGAGGAGATGAAACCATACAAATTTCGGGTAATAGAAAGAGAGGAAAGAGATGTGCGTGTGGCCTGGGTCTCGGCTCAGAAAGGTCGATTCCAAGAAGACGCTGCTCAACTTTATATTACTTTTCAGAAAGCCAGTGAGCTGAAAAATAACTCTCACCTTTTTTTTT
>NW_023179371.1:3353-5112 GCF_002007445.2 Ailuropoda melanoleuca
GGGCCCCCGAAGCTGCCCACCAGTTCACTGCTGGCTTGGCGCCATCAGTCTTCATCCACTCAGACCTATGGGAGGCAGCAGGGTGGAGAGATTCTTCGTGACCATGTTCAAGTCACTTAAGATTCTCAGCACCTGCAAAATGACGATGCGGGTGGATGCCTAACTCCAGGGCTGGTGCAAAGTTTGAACATGCTGATAGGTGTGGAAGTACCTTACCTGTTGCCTGGCACGTGGCCATACTCAGACTGGGTCCATTTCCCTTCTGCTTCAATGGGCCGGGGGAGCTTGAAAGCTCCCCCAAGTGCCCATGGGTGAGCTCAGCTTAGGGTCACCTCTCTGCTCAGCCCATCAACCCTGCCCTCCTCCACCACTTCTATGTGGCAGGGGTGGGGGGGAGTTGGGGCGTGGCAGCCGTGAGGTGGCCTCATTCCAGATGGTCCCCTGATCTAAGGTGGGTCCCTGGCCCCCCGCCCCCCCGCCGTGATGATTCTGTTGAGTTACATACAGAGCAAGGTAACTTCTGTTCTCCCTTTCCTCTTTGTTCAGGACCAGAAGCAACTGACTGGCTATGGCAGAGAGGCTCTGGTTTGCTGGAGAGAAGGTCTGAGAGAGAGGACAGCCTGTAGGCACCCCGCCTTTTCCATAGCACCCTAGACCTCCGACTCAGGGAACGCAAGTCTTCCCTTTGGCAGAAATCCCCAACATTTATTGATAATAATAACTGACATTTTTAAGCCCTTTGCAGTTGAAAAGCATCTTCGCGGCAGAGTGTGATGATAAGGACCATGGGCCTGGGCAGCAGAGAGCCCAGGCCGCACGGCTAGGTTCTGTGTGAGTCGGTGTGCCGATACCAACTGTGGGTGTGGGGGGGGGGAGTTCAATGAGAACAGATGAGTTCATGTGACCCAGAAGCTAATTAGCCTAAAATAAACATACTAGCCCTATCTCCGTGACCTTGTGCAAATTGCTTAAACCCTCTGTGTCTCAGTTTCCTTATTTGCAAAATGAGGCTGATAACAGTATGCACCTCACAGGGTTAAATGAGTACTAACTGAGGATTACTGGAGGATTGAGGGAGTTAATATTATCACATACTTAGGGCAGTACCTGCTGCAGGATGAGTGCGCCGTAGAATAGAACTATAACCCTTACTAGGATTATTGTGCCACCACAGCTATCTTTTGAGGTAAGAATATTGTTAACCCATTTCATAGATAAGGAAACTGAGGTTGGAGGGGCTAAGTCACTGGCCCGAGACTTGAACTCTCGACCTTCTGATGCCAGGGGAGGTTTCCTTGCACTCCTCTGACACCAGCAGCTTTGGCTGCTTTTTCTCCATGGGGAGACTGTGGGCGGGGGAAGGACTCTGGCCTCCCTTGGTGTCCCTCCCAGCCCAGTTTAAGACAGCCTCTCCCTCCTGCCTTCCCACAGAGCAGTGTCAGTTGGCTCATGCTTTCTCCCCAAACAAGGGAGCAACCTCAGAAGAAAAGGGCCATCAGGCTCCAACCCTTGGGTTTTCCAGAAATTCTGGTATCAGTGAAACTCCTCTGATTTCAGTCCTTTGGTCATTCTGCGGCTGTGGAGTCACAGGTGTTACTGGGGTTATGTGTGTGTAGGGGCAGGGCACATGGACAAGTGGGGGTCTCTCTTCCCAAACCCTGTCCAGCACCCAGCTGCAGCTGGGACTGCAGTGAGGGTCTCGGTGACAGGGTGCCTTCCCAAACCGCGTACACACACACACACACACACACACACACAC
>NW_023179372.1:0-3779 GCF_002007445.2 Ailuropoda melanoleuca
GGCTCTTAACGCTGTTAATCTGAATCCCAATGTGATTGCAGAAGAAAACAGACATGGTTTGCCACTTTACTCCATGAGGCCACAAGGTTTACGCCTGACCGAAAATCTGTTGGCAAGCCAAAAGGAAGAGTTCTTGTAACAGAAGGTCACAGTGCATTCTTAACCCTTTTGGATAAATAGCTCTTGATTTAGTCCAAACTTGCCCAAGTTACTTGTATGTTTGTTTGTTTTCCAGTGTTTTGTGCCAAAGTTGGGACCAGAAACAGGTACCCAGACTTTTCACCTCTGTCCTTCGGTTTCTTATCACAAAATCCCTTCACTTCACAGGTCTTTCTTAAAAATTAAGAAAAACCTTATGTGCTTGCTTGGCTCAGTTGGTTGAGGGTCCGCCTTCAGCTCAGGTCATGATGCCAGGGTCCTGGGATTGAGTCGCACATTAGGCTCCTTGCTCGGCGGGCAGCCTGTTTCTCCCTCTGCCTCTTCCCTCTGCTTGTTCTCTCTCTTTCATAAATAAATAAATAAGTAAACTTTAAAAGTTAAGAAAAACCATTACACGCACACACACAAACTCACAAAACTCTCCTCTTCTGCACAGTCAGCGTAATGCAATCTGCAAAAACAATACGCTGCACATAACTGAGCACCGGAGTGCCTTTTCTTGGAAGTCCACTTTCTCAAATGCTGAGTGAAATAATGGCAGAAATTCCGAATATGCTCACACTGTGAGCCCATTCATTCATTGTGTTTCTATGTCCACATTTGAAATCCATGGGCAGAGGGAGGGAACTTTCAGTTTGCTAAAGAAATGTTAAAGATTTTTCTCAAATGTTAAAGAAACAGTGCAGCGTGAATATAGGATGAAGAATTCATAGATAGCACTCAAACACTCCATCTGAACACACAATTCTTCCCAGTCAATGTCCGCAAACGTTTCTCCATTTTATTTCCCGTTTGCGCCATCTGTCAGTAATGGACTAGAAATTCACGGATCTGTACATAGAGGGGTAAATGAAACAGCCTGTCCAGCTTCCTAAAGCAGCACCAGTTAACCGACTACAGATTTTCTTATTAACAATTTGGTGCTTTCCAAATAAATTATAAGGAAAAACATAGTATCCTTATTTATTATAATTGCCATATGCTTTTTTGGTCTTAAATGATTTACGGTAAGATTGCTTGGAGGATCCTAATCAAAGAATCTGTGTTTGTGACCCAGCATCCTTGCGAGCCCCATCTCGGGGTTTAGCCCTCAGGAGCAAGATTTCTTTCTTTGTCTAAGGGTGTCCCTTTTCTATTAACTCATTTCCTTTGCTTCTCTCCCACCTTCTGCTTTTCCCACAGCACCCGCTCATCTGTTTACAAAACAGTACTATACCTAAAAATGCATCTCAGTGATTCTCAGGCTTTGGTTTGCATCAAAATCACCCGGAGGGTTTGTTAAAACACCGAGCACTGGGTTTCAGCTCAAGAAATCCTGATTCAGTACGCTGGGGGTGAAACCTAATAATCTGTATTTATTACAAATTGTCATGTGCTGATGATGCCACCAGCCCCAGCCCACACTGTCAGAGCCACAGGATATGTATCCAGCATGGAAGACAATACCTCCCCACCCCAGTCAAGTGAAATGTAGCTCTCTTAAGTAATTGCATTGGTTCTGGAAGGTTGTCTCTTTTATCTTATTTCTCTTATTTCCGTCAGAATACCAGCTTGAACAGACACCTATCTCTCAGCTAACTTGTGCACTAACAACTTTAGGTTTTTTGTGATGTACCTTCATGCTTTCCCTACCAATCAGAACTAACTCACCACACACTCACAGATCTCCAACTGTCTTGCTCCTTCTTTTTGTTTTGCCCTGTCTCCAATTCTCCCCTCTTCAAAGAGATTTCACCGAAACTCTGAATTGAAAATCATATGCCCTTCTCTTTCCATACTATTTTATTTTGTTCACATATTTGAATATCGTCATGGTTCCCTTATTATTGGGATCTTATTTATATCTTGTGTCTAGAACAGCAACTTGGATGGTTTAATTACTGAGTGAAAATGAGGACATTTGATCTGGAGGAAACAAAGTAGATTATAAGAGGAAAACCAGAAATGGCCACCATATTGGAAATTTTGAAACCTAGAAATTCATGGGAATTTTTTATTTACTTAGATGTAAGGATAAGGCTTGTAAATGTCTTGATCTGTTTGTTAATAGCTGGCCTTTGTCTTCATTTTCAAGAGACAATATCCAGAGTAAAAGTCAGACAGAAGTATTTCCAGTCCTAGACCCTCCTTTATGATTGGTGTAACTTTAGCAAAGTCATATAATTGAATTCTTAAGGATTAAGTTTCTTAATCTGGAAGAACTGATCTGCTAACTTTCAAGGGTCCAGAGGCTTTAAAATCGAATATCTGAAAGTGTTTTGAAAGATACTTAAAATGAAATATGAAAGGCATAAATTACACTTGCATATTTTTACCTGCAGAAGAAAAAGTGAGAGAATGCNTGTCCAGAGGCTTTAAAATTGAATATCTGAAAGTGTTTTGAAAGATACTTAAAAGGAAATATGAAAGGCATAAATTACACTTGCATATTTTTACCTGCAGAAGAAAAAGTGAGAGAATGCATTATTATGTGGAGTTACTTTTCAAAGAAAGAGGAATACTGGATTATTCTCCAAGACGTTTGAGAGAAAAGGTGATAAAATGAAAAGAAAATCAGTATCATCGGAAAAAAACAAAACAAAACTCTGAAGAGACAATTAAGAAAGTTTCCTAAAAATTAAGTTGGTCATTATTCTTCGGTTTTGTAATGCTGGGAAACTCCAGAAATCTCCTTTTGTTTATGATTAGGAGGGAAGGTGAAAGTTNCAAAAGTTTTCAGACAGTGCTATGACTGGGTCCTCAGAAAATGAAACTCATGATGGGTTAACTATGGGGAGAAAGCTGAGATGGCAGGGGGTGAAACAGGAGCCAAAGTTTAAGGGCAAGGACACAAGACCCAAGATGTAGTCTCAGATTATTGTGTGTGCTTTTTTTTTTCAGAAATCACTTTATAAGTGGATCTAAGTTCTGATCCCTTCACACTTAAACATCTTTTTCTGACCTCTGTATGTTGATCTGTATAATGCTGAATAATTACAGATAAGCTACCAGGTAACTGTTTGATTTTCTATGAGTTGAATCATTCTGTTTAATATTCCACATGCACAGCTCGATTGGAGAATGAATCATATTTGGAAAGGTATCTAAAATTTTAGCCACAGCTTGACATTTTAAACCATATGGGTGATAAGGTGTATNTGTATTTGTGTGCCCACGTGGGTGGGCTGACGTGTCAAAGGGAATTATTTTGTATTGCTTTAATTATAACAGAAGATGTTAGTCTGCAAAATTCGGATATTCACCACAGTGAATATCCTTACCTACTGGAAGGCAGTGTGAAGGGACACTTGGCAGGAAGTGAGGACCCTGCGCTCTGCTCCCAGATGACAGGAAGTGAGGACCCTGCACTCTGCTCCCAGATGAGTCACACTAACTACATGGGACCTAGAGTTCAGGTCTCAGGACCTATAGTGAAGGGTTAGGACTAACCCTTTCCAGATCCACATTTCAAATTCTGATTTTGTGACAAATTTTGTTGTGTGGCTATTAAGCCAGGCTCCCCACAAATGCAACATTTCCTTTAGTAATTCAAACTAACCTTTGTTTAAGGGCTCCTTATCTATGACCTCAGGGAAATGCCTCAGCAAATCACAAGGTCATGGCTGTCAGGGAAACACTTT
>NW_023179373.1:0-4370 GCF_002007445.2 Ailuropoda melanoleuca
AGGTAATTTTGCCAAACGCCACGTGACCACTCCTCTCAGTGTGTAATCAGGGGCAGGTTTGACCTTCTGCTGTTTCCTTGCCTCACCAGCCTCTGACCAGTCAAGGAAAAAAGGATTCTTCCCCAGTCAAGGGAAATAAAAGGGAACCATTTTGAAAGTGAATAATCCTCCTTCTTTCCCACTCACCTGTTCCTGTATTTGGTAAATCCGAATGATATTCCTCTGGTTTTAAATAAGACCGTTACTACCAGCCTGCACTGGTTAACCACTCAGAGCCCATTTCCCTTCTCCCAGGGGGGCTTCCTTGACCTAAAGCTCATAAAGAAAGCCTCCTCTGGCCCAGACCCACTCTTCCACTGGCCCTGTTGCCTTCTTGCACATGCCAAAGCCTGTGAGGATCCTTACAGAACTCTGATGGGCTGAGCCCAGACAAAATTGACGTAGGGTGTGTGTGGGTTTGGTGCCTACAGACTTGGGTGGAGAGGCTGGCCCTGCCTCTTACGAGTTGGATGGGTTTGGACAAGTAATTTAAATTTCTGAGCCTCAGTTTCGCCATCTCTGGAAAGGGAAAAATAAGACCTACATCGCAGCGATCTTGCGAGATTGGAAGGAATTGACGCATGCATGCTGTGTATGGGGTGTGACGCTGTGCAAGAACACTGAATTGCAGAGTTGCAGCTTTTGAGGGCAGCAATGTCACCAAAAGTGAAAAGGCTCAAGGAGTCTGCAAACTAGCACTTTCTGGCTTTGTGACTTTTCTCACGTAAGGCTTGACCCTCCATCTCGCTTCACTTATCAGGTGGTTATACACACCTGGTCAAGGACCTGCCCCTCTCTGGGCACTATGTGCAGGACACAGCCCTGGCTACCTTCCCCTGTTCCCTAAGACAGCCTCCTCTGTTAGCACACGTCAGCCTCCAACCTCCAGCCCCACGCTGACACAGAGAGCATGGTCTCCTTGTGGACGTGACTGTCCCAGTCCCCCTTCAATGAGCCCCAAGATGGCTCTGGTTGGTCATCATGTTAATTTGAAATAAGTGAAAATGTCTGGTTACTTCATCTCAAGATCTTCAAATGCGTTCCCAGGAGAGGAGATCAAGGTCTTTTCTCTTCTATAGTCCTCTTCCGCCTTTCTCTTCCTTTTTCTCATTTTAGCACATTGTTTAGTCCTGAATCTGATCATCCAACCAGGAGTTTGCCTTGACTTGTCCCTTAAAAGAGAATGACAAAAAGCGACCTGGACAAGACCCGTCAGTGACTAAAAACTCAATATTTGCAGGGTGATTTTAGTTTACAGAGTGCTGTCACATTGTTTTAGTTGAGCCACACAACCACCCTAGGAGAAAGGTAAAGTCATTTGATAATAAAGTCATGTCACCATGCCCATTTTGCAGGATGCAAACACAGACTCAAATGTGGTTAAGAGCCCTGTCCAGTATCACACACCAATAAATGGCACATACTGGATTTGAACCCAGCACATCTGACTATCAGGGTCCACATAGACCAGCCTGGCTTGAAATGAAGACTTACGTTTTGGATGGTAGGGAATAATGGTGGAATGGTAGGACTGGGACCACATTCTAGAGGGCTGAGCTGACAAGACTGTGTTTTATGCGGTGGGTGATGGTGAACCCCAGGGTGTTTTAGAGGGAAGAAACATGTCCAAAGAATGATTTAGGAAGATAAATACAGCAGCAGACAGAAAAGATAGAAAGGAGAAGAGATTGGCAGGAAAGAGACAAACCATTTGAAGTCTGACCCTTAACTCAGATGGTAGCAGTAGGCATAACAGGAAGAGACAGATGATTAAGAAAATGCAGGAGACAAGGAAAGGGTGTCAGAGAGAATACCAAGGTTCCAACCCTTTGGGTGGAAGGAATACTATCAACAGAAGTAGGAAGTGTGAATTATAACAGCCGACAGTTTTTTGAGCAGCTGTTGTGCGCTAGCTACTGCCAACTTAAGAGCATTTTGTGAATTTTCTCATTAATGTCTCCCTAATGGCTCTCTAACGTAGTTACTATTTTTATCCTGATTTTGGAGATTTTAGAAATGGAAAATTAAGGCCCAAAGTGATTTACATGATATACCCACGATTACAAAGGTAATAAGCTTTGGAGCCAATATTTGAGCCAAGGTCTGGCTCTCAGACTCAACCTAGCACTGAGAGCACTTCCAACCCACCTGGAGACGTAAGCTGGACAAAGGAAGAGTTGCTTTGGTGAGTGAGGCAGACCTGGCCTCTGCAGCTCCAGTAACCCTTAAGAGATCAAATTCACCCTTCCAGTGATCTGGGTAGGTAGCAGTCAGTCCTCACTGAGATTGGGATTTCTGGTTTAAGATATTTGCTATAGAAAAGGCTTACTGTAGGAGTGGGAGAGGGCAACTCCAGTTCAGAATCTGGGCAGACCTGGGAAGATGGTGGCCTCTGGAACATCAGAGAATGAGGAGTGAGAAGAGGGGAAGAAAGTTGTGGGATAAAGGATGAACATTCCCCCAAATCCTTTAACATTCTTAAGTAAATGACATTGTGTGGGCAGCTGGCCAGGAAGATGAGCAGAAAACACAAGGAAATGAGTTAGAGGTCCCATCAGTTATTTTGTCTGGGCTTCTGCACTCCTTTTTAGGCCACTGGACCCAAAGTCTAACAGCCCAGCAAAGAAAGCTGCCCTGACCCCAGCTCAGAATCATCCAGCCTAGATGTCTTTGTCCCACACAGAGGATTTTGTTCTTAAACTCAGGTAATGTAAACATTCAAAAGAAAGGAAAAAACCCAAGGAACTTAACATCATGGGACTTCCATGTTGGAAGCAGCTCTTAGACCCAGGCAAGAGAAGCTCCTGCCCTGC
Source organism: Ailuropoda melanoleuca (assembly GCF_002007445.2). Lineage (NCBI taxonomy): Eukaryota > Metazoa > Chordata > Mammalia > Carnivora > Ursidae > Ailuropoda > Ailuropoda melanoleuca. Next base: position 2,853 of record NW_023179373.1, read on the forward strand.
TCTCCTCAGGTCATGCCGCTCACATGTGAGAACAGGTCTGTGGGGTTAAGAGGATGCATCTGTGCTCACCTTTCTAGACCATACAGCCCCGAGCTGCTCCCAGGGCCCGTGTGGGCCTCTTCCTGATCGATTCTTCTAGGAGTATGCATACTCCTGTATAGGCCCGCCAAGAGGCAGCTCTTTGGGGACAGTGGGTGGAGCCTGGACATTCAAATTGGAGTGTTCACACTCCAGCCACATGAGGTCCCTCATGGGTATAGGACCAAGTCTGTGGTGGAACGAGGAGGGGGTGGGCAGCTGGGCCAGCCATCACCAGGCTGCCACATTTCAATGTGGAGCTCCAAGGGGTCTTGGAATTCTAAAATGGAACCTAGTCATCCAGATGTTATAAAAGTGTATTTATCAAGATAGGAAGGTAGAACCTTTTTTATTTCACAGGTGCTGGCTTGAGTTTTAACTTTTAAATATTTAGACATACGGTCTGTAGCCTCCATTTGTCATCTTGCCCTGGGCCCCACAAATATTAGGAACAAGATCTTGGATAAATGGAAGTCATCTTCTCCATCCATCCCACCAAATGCTTAAACACCTCCAGTGGTGATTGATGCTGGCCTCACTGCCTCCTCCTGAATCTTCCTCCCCTTTGTCTCTGCAGTTTCTCACTGTTAAAAAGTCCTCCTTTATTTTGAGTCAAAGTTGGTCTTTCTAGTCCCAAAAAAGTATTTAGTAATAATAATTGAATATTCAATTGAGCAATAGAATGGAAAGGTTAATGTGCTTTGGCCTCCTGAAGACCGGGATCCAAGTCCTGACTCTCCCATTTACTAGATGTGTGACTTTGGGCAAGTTTCTTAATCTCTTTGACCTTCAGTTTCCTCACCTATAAAACGGAAATAAGAAGTTCTACTTCAAAGCATTGCTGTGACTAATAAATAACTATGGTAGACATTATTTATTCTCTTTTTAATTGAGGTATAATTAACATGTAACGTATTAATTTCAGGTATCCTACATAATGATTTGATACTTGTAAATACCATGAGATGATATATACAGTCACCACAATAAATCTAGTTAACACCTGTCACTATACATAGTTAGAAATTTTTAAAAAATAAATAACAAACACTTTAGTGTTATTACTTAGAGTTTTTATTTTATTTTTATTTATTTATTTTTTTAGAGAGTGTGAGAGCATGGGGCGGGGCTGGAGGGAGAGGGAGAGAGAAAATCTTAAGCAGACTCCACGTCCAGCCCAGAGCCCAATGTGGGGCTCCATCTCACAACCCTGAGCCAAAATCAAGAGTTGGATGCTTAACTGACAGAGCCGCCCGGGTGCCCCTATACAGGGTTTTTAAAATAGAACTACATCAGGTTTGGTCATGATTCTGCTGAAAGCAATACTGCAGAAAAAGTTTTTTCTTGTGATGAGAACTTCAAATCTACTCTCTTAGCAATTTTTTAAAAAAGATTTTACTTATGTATTTGACAGAGAGACAGCCAGTGAGAGAGGGAACA
>NW_023179373.1:5522-7522 GCF_002007445.2 Ailuropoda melanoleuca
AAAAAAAAAAAAAAGAATAAAAAAAACTTGGAAAACACTGAAAAGCACATGGGGGAAGTAATAACCTCAAATCCCATTCCTTAAAAAAAAAATCTATTAACATTTTAGTAGAGATTATTCCAGGCTTCCCCCGCCCAAGGCTGTATATATACCTACTTGTTTTTCTTTACAAAAACATATTTAGAGGGTGTCATTCAGTAATACTGGTTTGTAGTCTGCTAGCTCAGGAGTATTTATGTGAATTTTTTGTGGTATTTTGTATGTACCATAATGTATGTAACTTTCCCCTGCTGTTGAGCATGAATTTCAATTGCTTCCAGACTGTCTCTCATATATAATGCTGCAGTGAACATTATTGACCTGAAGTTTGCATAGAGCCATAATTCTTTCGGGTAAATAAATGAAGTGGAATTGCTGGACCCTTGAGTTTTACAAGCAGTGCATGTTGCCACGTTGCCTTCTGAAAAGGTTAAACCTGCGTACATTCACTAGGCTGTGCTCGTGGACATTCCTTCTCACCCTTGTCAAAAATAGACTCGTTGATACCCGTTTTTAAACATTGACTGGTTTGTTGGGTTAAAAAAAAGATGTCATGTTGTTTTAGTCTAAATGGTCATGTAACACCTCCTAGCATGTCACAGAAGGCTCCCAGAACCACCAGGAACCTACCCTGAAGGGGGCTCACCCCCCCCCCACTTCAGATTGGCCCTTCTGAGATCCTTCCCCTCAGGAGGGTGGCAGTGACAGACAGCGCCGGGGTCCCAGTTCCCCCAGGGTGGATGTGGAGCCAGACACAAGTTGGTTAAAGGGTCCCTGTCCTGATCAGCCATGCTCAGCTGCAGTCCCCAGGAGTCCTGGGCAAAGGGAAATGCAAATGTGGACAGGAGTCGAGGCTCGAATGTGCGCTCAGGTTAGGGCTGGGCTCTCCTGCTTCCCCACCAAGGCCTTCGGCTGAGCAGCAAAGCGGGATCTCCGGGCCCCGTCTCACCGGCCCCTCACGTGCAGCACCTCACCGCTGCTAAGCTCTTTGACATAATTGGGTCATTTAATCCTCCAGACAACCCAGTAAGGAAGATACAAGTATTATCCCCATTTACAAAGGAAAATATCCAGATTCAGAGATTGAGTAACTTTCTCAAGGTCACAAGGAGAACCAGGATTTATATGCAGACTTCAGACCCCAAATACAGAGCATTTCCAGTGTGACCTATGACATATTTGGCCCCTGGCATTTCTGAACCCACAATGTTGGTCCTTGTCCTTGGTATCTATAGAGCCCCCACCTTGTGCTGGTCCCTGACCAGGCAGGGGGATACAGGAATGAACAAGACACAGTCCGTGCCCCGAAGGCTCCCTCCCCCACAGTCTTGTGTAGCTAAATGGGTCTGTAATCAAACACCACATAGCCCCGAGAGTGGCGCTCATAGAAGATTCACAGAACCTGCTACAGGCCTGGGGTGAAATCGGGGAGCATTCCACGGAGGAGCTTTGCACAAGGAGTGGGGTGGGGGAGGAGAACAGCTACCCCAGAGTGCGAGGCGGCAGCCGGAGGGGGTCAGGAAGGGGCTTGGTCAGGTGCGTTTCAGGGAACGTAGTCTGGTGGCAGAGTGGAGAAGGGACCGAGTAGGGAAGGACTGAGGACAGGAGCCCAACACGGAGACCACGGCAGGGCCGAGTTGACACTCCATGGGAGGCGGTGGCCAATGGCCTGGCTGAGAGCGGTGGTGCCCAAATCCAGCACCCCATGGGGAGCCCCGTGGGGGCATTTAACCACGTGGCTTCCCACCTGCACAGATTCTGATGTGTTGGTCTGGGTGGGATCTGGGGCCCTGCGTGGTAATGAAACTCCCCAGAGGAGTGGCTGCCAGCTTAGGAACTGGCTGTGTCCTCCAGCTCAGAGATTCTGGGGGACAATGAGTTAATATATATGCTTTGTAAGCTGTACGACTCTACGCAAACATGAGTGATAATGTTTCTCAGGATTTTCTCTGCAAAGGTAA
>NW_023179374.1:0-3014 GCF_002007445.2 Ailuropoda melanoleuca
TTATGACTTCTTGTAGAGTCTGAGAAAAATTCTGATTTTTTTCCACCAGTTTCCAAGAGGATAATACTGTACTACTACTAACTAAATTGAGCCACAGGACATATATTTCAATTAATAGGGTGAATTTTTTAAAAAATTGAAATATAGGAGCCACTGCCTTTGGCCCTCACTAGAATATGTCAAGGCTAAGAATCTGGGTTCTCCACTTGCCAACTGCTGTTCTAGAAATGGGATCCTAAAACGTTGCAGATTAGGATCCTCAGAAAACAGATTCTGAGACAGACTGAAATGTGACAGGTTTCTTAGGGCATGCCCTCAGCGCCAACACCTGTGTGAGAGTGGAGGCAGCGGGGGGGCCCCCCAGAGGGAGAAGCTGAAATGTGATGTAGTCATAGCAAACGTCAAACCGTCTCACAGGCAAGAGCCCTGGAGCTGGGACGGCCCTTTGTAATCATCTTAGGTCGAGGTCCAGGGGCCAGTCTTTACACCCTAAGGTAGACAAGTCTGTGGAGGCAGGGTGCCCTGGGAAGATGTGTGACTCTGGAGGAAGTAGCTCTTCAGCGAGAACAATTTCCAATGAGCCATTCAACTGACCGCTGTTTGCCCAAAGCCCTCCCAGCAGCTTGGGGAAATGGATGTGTGGGTCCTGAAGGTGTGCCTTCTGGGTAGGGTCGCACAGCACCCACAGAGGACAATTGCGTTAGAAGAAAGTGAGGCCCATCCATCAGACCCCTACCTCACGGCTTTTTATCTGGATTAAGCAGAATCACTAAGCCCAAAATTTTTTATAATTTCAACCATTCTCACAGCAATGCACTGGTGCTACCGTCTCTAGAAATCTTGACATGAAGGCAAAGGTATCTTTGGCCTCTGGGTCACCTTCACACGCTACTGTTTTTGCAAAGTCAGACGTGTTGACTTTGACTCAGAGAATTTGTTAATTTACACTGCCTTGTCCCATCCCCCAAAACCAGCAGACCTCAGGACACTCTCCCAAGTGATATCTTGCCTGTGCAGGGTCGCCCCATGACATCAACTGGATTGTGGGGACCATAGGAGCTGTGTCTGGAACTCGGGGTATGTATGCTTATTCCTCAGCATAGAAGGCCAGAGTGGAGTGAAAGGATGAGGAAAAAGGACCCACCAGAGTACTCGTGTTCACCTTCTGTGATGCTCAGACAGGAATGCTGTTTTTAAGTCAGTTTTTAAGTTGGGAGTATTTCAGAAGAAACTTCTGAAAATTAACTTCTGCAGGCTTAGGAGCTTACCAGAAAATTTTTTTTATTTAAGTCAAGCTTCAGACTTCTGCTCATTAATAAGTATTTTCAGAAGTTGTAGGTAAAGTGCTTACACTTCTAACACCCTATCAAGAGTTTAGGTCTACCCTGCAAAAGAACTTGGCTTTGCTTGGCTCCTTCCAGCCTCTGTGCTTTTCACTCCTGGGTTGGAAACATAGGTGTTGAACTTTTTAACATCTTCCCCTTTACATCTGGTGTTCTCTCACCTAGCCATCTCCAGACTGTGGACAACCCACATCTGTGCTCTCAGTAGCGGATGACTTTTTGCATTCCAGGAATGGCCAGGTAGGGCAGTTCTACTGCATGAAACGTGTATACACAGCCTCCTGAAGATTCCTTAGGCTGTTTTGAGATATTAGCAATTAGCCAAAACAGATTACGAGACAGTCCTCAATGTCCACAGAAGAGAATATGCATGCGTCTCCTCACTTGTTAAAGTTTGTGCAAACTACTCCACATTCCTACCAACAACAGTGAAAATCTTTCTGAGGTGGCTTCTAAACCCTTTGTTCATGGGCTTTTTGGAATGCTGCTAGTTTTGTGTCTCAATGGAGTTATGTAGCTGTGTGCACACATGTGTGACAGGACATGGGTGGGAGTGACCCAGGCAGGTAAATCTTTCCCTTCTAGTCTTCAGCATTTGCCAAGCCATTTTTTTAAAAAGATTGATTGACTCTCAGAGAGAGAGAGAAGAGAGAGAACGAGCGGGGGGAAGGGAGAGGGGTAGAGGGAGAGGGACAAGCAAACTCCCTGCTGAGTGCAGAGCTGGATTTGGGACTCAATCCCAGGACCCTGGGATCATGACCTGAGCAGAAGGCAGACACTTAACCAACAGAGCCACCCAGGTGGCCAGCCTGCCTGCCTGCCTGCCTGCCTATCTATCTATCTATCTACCTACCTACCTACCTACCTACCTACCTACCTACGTACCTACCTACCTACCTACCTACCTACTTAAAGATACCACTTTTTATCGTCTCTGAAGGAGGGCACAGGAAACCATGACAAACTCAAATGGAAGCCCACAGTTTTGGTCCCTTTACTTTAGTCTATTCTTCTTGATCTCATACTTAAAAGCATTACTGAAACAGCATTAAAATCAGGATATATTTACAAAATCAAATCAAAGGCTTTCAACAATATGTGCTTATTAGGAGGAAAGGGGCCTCCGCCCCACAGCTCTGAGCAGGGCCTCCTTGACCTCCTTGTTCCTCAGGCTGTACACAACAGGGTTCAGCAGGGGGGTGATGACCGTGTAGGTCACGGAGATGAGTCTGTCCTGCCCCAGGGAACTCTGGGACTTGGGCTTGAGGTAGATGATGGAGGCACAGCCATAGTGGACGATGACCACCGTGAGGTGGGAGGCACAGGTGGCGAAGGCCTTCTTCCGGCCCTCAGCTGAAGCAATCTTAAGGATGGTGGAGATGATGAGGACATAGGAGATGAAGACCAGGCCCATGGGTAGAACCAGGACACAGACGCTGACAACAAAGTTGATGATCTCATTGACAGTGGTGTCAGCACAGGCCAGCTTCAGCAGGGGCCTCACGTCACAGAAGAAGTGAGAAATGACAAAGGCATCACAGAAGGGCAGGCCAAACACAGATGTTACCTGGACAATGGCCATGCCCAGACCAATTCCCAGTGATCCGGATGCTAACTGGACACAGACCTCTTTACTCATGATGACAGAATACCGTAGGGGGTTGCAGATGG
>NW_023179375.1:0-2165 GCF_002007445.2 Ailuropoda melanoleuca
TTCTAAGGTTAGCAATTATATGTGGCTGATGAAGTTAAGCAAAAGTAGAAAAGGAAGGCAGGAAGGCAGGATGGCAGGAAGAAAGAAAAAGAAAGAAAGAAGAAAGAAAACAAGAAAGAAAGAAAGAAAGAAAGAAAGAAAGAAAGAAAGAAAGAGGAAGGGAGGGAGGAAGGAGGGAAGGAAGGAGGGAAGGATGGAAGCAAGAAAGGAAGGAAGAAAAAGAAGAAAGAAAGAAAGAAAGAAAGAAAGAGAGAGAGAAAGAGAAAGGATGAAAGAGAAGAGGAAGGGAGGGAGGAAGGAAGGCAGGAAGGCAGGAAGGAAGGAACGAAGGAAGGAAGGAAAGGAGGAAGGAAAGAAAGGAGGAGGAGACAAGGGAGAGAGGGGAGGGAGGGAGCAAGGATGGAAGGAAAGAGATAAGGGAATAGCAAAGGAAGTAAAGTAAGAGAAGGGATAGGAAGAAATGTTGAAAGGTTGGAACATTAATGAGAGTCCTGGCAGAAAAGAGACATGTGAGGAGTGTTTACTTAAAGATCTCCTCAAAAGTGGTAGGCAAAGTTAGCTATAACCAACAAGAATAATTAAGATTCTCAGACCTCTTAGCTTGAAGGAGAGAGAAAGAAAAAAAAAATTTCTAAAACAATGTTCAGAGGGAATAAGGGGCTAGAAGGAAATGACCTCTAGAAGAGCTGTGGGGTTCTAGGTCTAGTTGATTCTAACGTGTTGTTTGGTTTGGTTTTTAATTTCTTCCCAGGTACAATCCGTAGCTTTTTCTGAATTCATTTGAAGAATTTGGAGGAAATCCAATTTTCCTCTTCCCTCCACACACAATGACTTTGGGATCCCTGGAAAGCAGCAGCAACAATTCTTCCACCTTTCTGCTGAGTGGCATTCCTGGGCTGGAGCACATGCACATCTGGATCTCCATCCCATTGTGCTTTATATACCTGGTTTCCATCCTGGGCAACTGTACAATCCTTTTTATCATTAAAACAGAGCCCTCACTCGATGAGCCTATGTACCTCTTCTTGTCCATGCTGGCTGTGACTGACCTGGGTCTGTCTCTTTGCACCCTCCCCACAGTGCTAGGCATCTTTTGGATTGGGGCACGAGATATTGGTCATGATGCCTGTTTTGCCCAGCTCTTTTTCATTCACTGCTTGTCCTTCCTGGAGTCTTCTGTGCTACTGTCCATGGCCTTTGACCGTTTTGTGGCCATTTGTCGCCCCTTGCACTATGCTTCCATTCTCACCAACACGGTCATTGGCAGGATTGGCCTGGCTTCTCTAGGCCGTAGTGTAGCACTCATTTTCCCATTGCCTTTTATGCTCAAAAGATTCCCCTATTGTGGCTCCCCAGTTCTCTCACATTCCTATTGTCTCCACCAGGAAGTGATGAAATTGGCCTNATTTTGTGGCCATTTGTTGCCCCTTGCACTATGCTTCCATTCTCACCAACACGGTCATTGGCAGGATTGGCCTGGCTTCTCTAGGCCGCAGTGTAGCACTCATTTTCCCATTGCCTTTTATGCTCAAAAGATTCCCCTATTGTGGCTCCCCAGTTCTCTCACATTCCTATTGTCTCCACCAGGAAGTGATGAAATTGGCCTGTGCAGACATCAAAGCCAACAGCGTCTATGGCATGTTTGTCACTGTTTCAACAGTGGGTATAGACTCACTGCTCATTCTCTTCTCCTGTGCCTTGATCCTGCGTACTGTGCTGTCCATTGCATCCAGGGCTGAGAGATTCAAAGCTCTTAACACCTGTGTCTCCCACATCTGTGCTGTGCTCCTCTTCTACACTCCCGTGATTGGCTTGTCTGTCATCCACCGCTTTGGGATGCAGGCACCTCATCTGGTCCAGGTGATCATGGGCTTTGTGTACCCCTTATTTCCCCCCCTATTGAACCCCATTGTCTACAGTGTGAAGACCAAACAGATCCGAGATCGTGTAACCCATGCGTTTTGTTGCTAGCTGGGTTTCGTCTTAGAGGCACTAATTCCTTAAGTCTTCCCTTACTCCTCTCTCCTTCATAACATCCCGTGTGCACGAAATGGAGGAGACTATTATTTATTTACTCAATAAATACATAAAGGGATGATCATGAAGTCACAGCTCTTGCAGAATTATCTCTGCTCTGATGGGGGAAAACACAATGCAATATGACA
>NW_023179376.1:0-1536 GCF_002007445.2 Ailuropoda melanoleuca
TATTTTGGATACTAACTATTGGATATGTCATTTGCAGCTATAGTTTTATTTTTTGTGTGTGGGTTTTTTTTACAGCTATAGTTATTTTTAATATTTTTGTCCTTTCACTTTTTTAAGTTATAGAGGTAAGTGATTAAAATACAATCATATTGTGGTACTAGAGCATTCAGACTTGGACGATACACTTACCTTCACCAGTGTGTTGTATATTTATATACATATATTCATTTTACTAATTAGCATTATTTCATTTCAGCTTGGAGATCTTTCTTATTGTTTTCTTTTTTGTTTGTTTTTGTTTTTAGAGAGTGAGAGAGCATGAGCAGGGGAGGGGGAGGGGCAGAGGGGGAGAAAGAGAGAGAGAGAATCCCAGTGCTGAGCATGGAGCCCAATGTGCAGAGCTTGATCTCATGACCCTGAGATTATGACCTGAGCCGAAATCAAGAGTTGGTCACTTAACTGACTGAGCCACCTAGGTGCCCTCATCTTGTTTGTTTGTTTTTAAAGATTTTATTTATTTATTTGAGAGAGAGAGAGAGAGTGCACAATTGGGGGGAGGGGTGGAGGGAGAAGCAGACTCCCCACTAAGCAGGGAGCCCAATGCGGGGCTTAATCCCAGAACCCTGAGATCATGACCTGAGCCAAAGGCAGCTGCTTAACTGACTGAACCACCCAGGTGCCCCACTGATCTTGTTTTCTAATATAAGCATTTATATCTGTAAATTTTGCCTTAGTGCTGCTTTTGTTGCATCCCATGAACTTTGGGGTGTTGTGTTTATTTTAATTCATCTCTAAGTATTTTCTATTTTCTCTTGTGATTTCTTCTTTAAGAATATAATGTTTATCGGGGCGCCTGGGTGGCTCAGTCGTTAAGCGTCTGCCTTTGGCTCAGGGCGTGATCCCGACGTTCTGGGATCGAGCCCCACGTCAGGCTCTTCCGCTGGGAGCCTGCNCACGTCAGGCTCTTCTGCTGGGAGCCTGCTTTGTCCTCTCCCACTCCCTCTGCTTGTGTTCCCTCTCTCACTGGCTGTCTCTCTCTCTCTGTTGAATGAATAAATAAAATCTTTAAAAAAAAAGAATATAGTGTTTATCAAAACAGTATGGTACTGGCACAAAAATGGACACATCGATTAATGGAACAGAATCAAGAGCCCAGAAAGAAACCCATGCTTATATGGTCAACTAATCAACAAGGGGCAAGAATATATAATGGGAAAAAGACAACCCCTTCATAAATGGTGCTGGGAAAACTGGATAGCTGCATGCAAAGGAATGAAACTTGACCACTTTCTTATACCATACACAAAAATAAGCTCAAAATGGATTAAAGAAATCATAAAACTACTAGAAGAAGACATACATAGGCAGTAATTTCTTTGACATCACCCTTAGCAACATTTTTCTAGATATGTCTCCTTAGGCAAGGGAAACAAAGCAAAAATAAACTATTGGGACTACATCAAAATGAAAAGCTTTTGCACAGTGAAGGAAACCATCAACAAAATGAGAAGGCAAGAGTGACTAGAATTAATAAGA
>NW_023179376.1:1597-1991 GCF_002007445.2 Ailuropoda melanoleuca
AAAAAAAAAGAATATAGTGTTTATCAAAACAGTATGGTACTGGCACAAAAATGGACACATCGATTAATGGAACAGAATCAAGAGCCCAGAAAGAAACCCATGCTTATATGGTCAACTAATCTCCAACAAAGGGCAAGAATATATAATGGGAAAAAGACAACCCCTTCATAAATGGTGCTGGGAAAACTGGATAGCTGCATGCAAAGGAATGAAACTTGACCACTTTCTTATACTATACACAAGAATGAGCTCAAAATGGATTAAAGAAATCATAAAACTACTAGAAGAAGACATAGGCAGTAATTTCTTTGACATCACCCTTTGCAACATTTTTCTAGATATGTCTCCTTAGGCAAGGGAAACAAAGCAAAAATAAACTATTGGGACTACATCA
>NW_023179377.1:0-1414 GCF_002007445.2 Ailuropoda melanoleuca
AAGGAGCACTGGAATGGGAATATGCACCCAGAGCCTGGGGCGTGGCAGTGTGCCAGGACTCCGCGCAGCCCAATGCCACGTTTCCAAGGTTCAAGAGCAGGCAGAGAAGAGCTCTCGTTCTCAATGGTTCTCTGAGGCAAAGGAGTCTCCTGTCACCTTCAGAGTTGTGTGGCCAAACTTTAATTAACGTGTAAAATTTTCTTTTGCTGCAGTTTGGATCTGTGCAGAGTGTCTATCTGTACCTTAGAATATTGAGTTCGGATGGTTGTGTAGCAAGCAGAGCGGGGTACAACATTTTCTGCCATATTCCAATAAACAGGCAATCTTTCTTTGTTACTGGCTTCATCTCTTCTTCCGTTCACTCTGAAATTTATGATCCACACAGGAACAGTTGGCCCCTTCAAGCGTCCTGCGCGCTCCCCTTGGGCAATCTTCTGTATGCCTGTGGCTTCATCTAGTACCTGGGCGCTGATGACTTCTCTGCCGGTCTTGAATCATGATTCTGCCACTTACTACCTCAGTGATTAAAGAAAAGATGCCTTACCTTATCTATACAGTGGAAATTCTCATTGCAGCCTCACAGACTTGATGGAAGAATAAGACAGAGTAAAGCACCCGCACAAAATCAAGTCTAAATAAATATTAGCAAGTTTACTGTGAGTAAACATGCCTCTCGCCCAGTTCCCTCTCCTGAGTCTCAGATTCATCTGTCTGCTGGACGTCTCCACTGGAGATTTTATGCACACATCATTCACTGTGTCCACTCTGCAATTCACTGTCTCTCCACACCTTCTCTTCATGAAATTTGTGTCATTTGTCAATGACTCTATCATGAACCTGCCAGATATCTGAGGATCATTTTTGATTTCCGTCTCTTCCATTCATGACACCCCATTAATCACTGACTTGGACCAATTTGACTCCGAACATGCTTTCCCATCCCTTACTGTGACCCCGTGGCTCAGGATCTTTGCAACTCTCAGATTACTACAGAGTCCTCCCAAATTTGTCAGCCCATTTCAAGTTTTGATCCCCTGAAATGCATTCTTCCTTCTGCTGCCAGATTAATACAAGTAAAAGACAAACCTGCCCATGCATCTCCCTGCTCAAAACCGTCAAAGGATCTCCATCTCCTATGAGATAAAGTCCAAACAGCACGGAGTAGACGATTTTCTTCCTACCTCTCCGAGTTTGTCTTTCGTTCTCTGCCATACATGAAACCTTCATCCTTCCTCCTCTCTTACAATGAACATGCTTCTTTGACCATGTCCAGGGCTGGTCCCTCATTCTCTGCTCTGAAACCTGTCCTCCTCTGAGTCTTTGCCCATCAACAATTCCTTTTCTGTCCTGTAATTACTCCCTTCTCACTTATTCTCCTTAGGACGTTTAAATGTTCTCGTGTGTCTAACCTTCC
>NW_023179378.1:0-4052 GCF_002007445.2 Ailuropoda melanoleuca
AAAACAAGGGTGGGATGATGACTTTGCCATGCACCCCTCCAAAAACCTTCTCTTTCCTCAGCTTGGGGGGGGCGGGGTAGGGTTTGAGTAATCCCCGTTCCCTACAATGAAAGCCTAGGATTCCTTTTATCTACCAAACACCTAACTTTTTTTTCCCCAGTGTTCCATTGTCTTTAGTATTCTACCCATTTAGAGGCTCCAGTTGGGCCTTAAAACATCAGCATGACTCTGGAAGACAGAGTAGTCTTTTCTTTACTGTATACACAGCTGACATGCCTTGTGACAAATGACAGTAAATGAATGGTAGTGATTAGTTGGGAGCAAGAAGTGAAAATATGTCTGTCTGTCTGTCTGTCCAATTCCAAAAAGAAAAAAAAAGTCTTGAAAAGAAAAGTCTAATTAATTGGGGGGGGGAGAAAACCACTGCAGTAGTGATGCACCTCAAAAATGATGCCATCAACTTTTTGCTTACAGCTTCTCATTTTGGAAAAATCTAACAGTCAACAGTATGATCTGCCATATGTAAATATCTATGCCTTTGTGTGACAATATAGTGAATAATTATTACCCTTTTGCCTATCTGTGTTTTCTATTTTTTCTTAAGTAGACCCATATTCTTTCCACAATAGTGAACTTGATATCACACCTTCTATTAACTAACACTGGTCATTGCTAAATAACCTTATTAAATATATATATATCTATCTTCACAGTGCTTAGAAACTATGCCCTACTTCAGAAAATGCCTAGTACCATCTATACCAGGAGCTGTGGGGACTGGGGCAAAAAATGAACGAACCCTTTACCATCTGCTCATACAAAATATCTTGTTGTCTTCGTTTTTAAAAATTCCTATGGCTTCAGTAACCTTTACTACTAAACAAAAAGCCCTGTCCCCCTTTTATTTCTCTTTTCTAATGCAGCAAGTTCTACTCCCCAACCGCCTTTCAAATATTCAGTCCTCTCTGATGTTCTTCTACAGTTTCTTGTAGTTATAGGTGGGGGTTGGTTTTTTCTAGTTTCCACATGCCCCTTCAGGTGGTACCATTCTTTCTCTAACTATGCAGAGTTGATGCTCTTTATTGCATTCCAAAGGCACATGGAATGGGAGTGACTGACCAGAGGCATAAAGGGGAAGTGTGCCTCTTATCCTATCCAGAAAATGTCTTAATTTGATTAGCTGAGGTTGCAACTGACAGTTAAGTAGAGACATCACCAAATTAATAGTGTACTTCCTCAAAACTATGCTACTAAAAACATATCCACCAATTATTAATATGGGAAAAACCAGGACACCAATAGTAAGAATTTATCATCCAATTTTTATAAAGATATTTTCACACTTCTTTAAGCAAAGAGACATATGAATGAATTTACTATCATTTTGATTATTGACATTTTAAAATTATTCTCAGATGAATAAGTACTGTGAGATGGTTTTATTTTTTTATGGTGAAATATTGTCTCTGAAACAGAGCATATTGCACCTGGTTAAAACTGTAATCAAAAATAAGTTGTCTGTTGAACAGGTCACCACCAACAATCATCCATTAACCTCGGGTTCCTGGGAAGACCTTAGTGCATTATGGCAGTGGGGCCTGGGAATTCCACACTGTAAGGTCATCTAGACTCCTCTCTTCTTAGCTTTCAAATTTACCAGGCTTCAAGTAACCTCTATCACCATAGTGAAACCCCAGACTTTCTTTTACTATCTCTTTGCATCCTATAGCAAGACCAGACTCTCTTTTCCTGGTTTCCCATTTCCTCTTGAATTTCCCTTACTATTTCCAGACAGGTTTACTCTTATTTTAAAATGTCAGCTTGTCCCTTTAGGTAAGACACAGTCCTGTCTGCCTCATGTAAGGCTAGCACTGTTTGACCCTAGGATAAAATAAATGGAAGTGCCTGCTTTGAACTAGAAAGAGAATTGCTCCACTATTTTTGCTTCCATGGGGAAAAAAACAGGCTTAATATGATTAAATTTGGTTACAGCAGAACATAAAGAAAAAATAGTAATATATTAGTGGATAATTCTAACCAAATGCCTCTGAAATATATTCACAGCTCATTGATTAGAGAGAAAAGCAGAACACAAAGTGTACTATGTTATTTCATGTTTTGTAAAAAGAAATATCAACAATGCTATCTAATTTATGTAGAAAAACATTAATTTCTTTTTTATGCTCATCTTTGTTTCCTAACTTCATCAAGCCAATTTGTGTTATGTTATAATTTTTAGTATTTTAAAGGAAAGAATATCACCAGCAGCATTCTAGGTTGCCATATGTGGGAGGAAGCCACATACTGCTCAACGCTTACTATATGTTCACTTTTATTTAGCCAATGATACAAACTTAACAAAACCACACAGAATTGAGGAAAAATGCAATAATTCTTGGTTTAGCTTTTTCCTCATGCCTAGCTTCTCCATGGGACTGTTGGTCACTCTGATCAGTGTGGAGAAAATAGTCAAATTCCTATTATCAAAAAGACAAGCAGTAATATGTGTTGGCAAGGATGTGGAGAAAAGGGAAACTTGTATACAGCTCGTGGGAATGCAAATTAGCACAGGTACTATGGAACACAATATGGAGGTTCCTTGAAAAATGAAAAATAGAGCTACAATATGATCCAAAGGATCATATCCATGTGTACATAGCCAAAGGAAAAAATATTCAGTATCTTGAATGAAACAAAATCTGTTTATCTGTACTTCCATGCTAACTACAGCATTATTCACAGTAGCCAAAATATGGAAACAAACTAAGTGTCTGTCAATGGATAGAAAGATAAAGAAAATATGGTGTATATATACTTTGGAATATTATTTCACCACCCAAAGAAGGAAATCCTGTCGTTTATGACAACATGGATGAAATTGGAGGGCATTATCATAAATGAAATAAGACAGAAAGACAAATATATAGTATCACTTGTATGTGGAATCTGAAAAAGAAGAAGAGGAGGAATTAAAATTCATAGAAACAAAAAGTAGAATGGTGATCGCCAAAGCCTAGGGCTGGAGGTGGAGGGGATGGAGAGAAGCTGATGAAAGGGTATAAACCTTCAGTTATAAGACGAATAAATTCTGAGGATCCAATGTATAACATAGTTCATAATATTGTGTTTTATACTTGGAATATGCTCAGAGAGAAGATCTTAAGCATTTTGACCAAAAAAGGCAATAACTATGTGAGCTGATGGATGTTAACTGACTTGATTGAGGTAATTATTTCACAATGTATACATATATCACTTTCAAAATATACACTTCTATTTGTCGACTATACCTCAATAAAGCTGGGGGGGTACAGAGAAAACAACGGGGGGGGACAGAAAAAAATATGCACTTCTATTTGCCGATTATACCTCAACAAAGCTGGGGGGTACAGAGAAAACAAATTTTTGGTGTGTCATTGCCCATTCACACACAGATTTAAATCATCATTTACACTAAAAACTAATAATCCATGTTCTATTAATAGACTTTATTTTTAAAACAGTTTTGAATTTACAGAAAAATTGAAAACAAAAAGTTCCCAATTCCTTGCATTATTGTTTAAAGAAATATTCAAACACATCCGATTCTCCCAGAGAACTGAAAAATATATGTTCACATAAAAATGTGTGCACAAGATCCATAACAGCATGATTCATTACAGCCAAAAAGTAGAAACTACCCAAATGTCCATTAGGTAATGAATGGAAAAACAAAATGTAGTATATCCATGCAATGGCACATTATTCAGTCATAAAAAGGAATAAAGTCCTGATGTGAGCTACAACATGGATGAGTCTCAAAAACACTATGCTAAGTGAAAAAAGCCAGACACAGAAGACCACAAATTTTATGATTCCATTTATATGGAATGCCCAAAAAAGGTAAATCCATGGAGAAAGAAATGAGATCAAATGGAAAGAGAAAGGAATGGAGAGTGCCAGGTTTTGGGTGTTTCTGGAGTGATGAAAATGTTCTGAAATTAGATAGCGATGATGATTGTATGACCCATGAATCCACAGAAAACCATGGAAATGCTTGCTCTAAAAACATA
>NW_023179379.1:0-2120 GCF_002007445.2 Ailuropoda melanoleuca
AACACCGGGATCACGCCCTGAGCTGAAGGCAGACGCTTAACCGCTGTGCCACCCAGGCGCCCCTGTGTTTACGACATTTAGCGTCAACGCCAAGTCCGCTCAGAGGCTGGATGACTCCTTTAGCATCTTCCAGTTGCCATCACCCTGGTGAGGAAAATCAAGAATGACAGCAACTGGCCATCCCAGCATTTCTGAGGCCTTTCCCAGAGCAAGCCCCTTCCTGCTGAGGCTCACATTGACCATCTGTGTGTCCCAAGTATTGAGGGCAGGGGGTAGTCAGCCATAATAACTGTGACCTAAGTGCAAAGAGGAAGGAGAAAGGCAGGACAGAGAGGGTTGTCCAGCACCCTCACAAATATGTGCACACTCGAGAAAGCCCATCTCCAGAACACACTGGGGAAAAGGGAGGGATGTAGAGATTTTCTACAGGCCCTCCCCACCTAAATCCCACTTGCAAAATGGAGTGTTATAAAAATAGACTTCAGGATAATGGGGGCCTTGTAGTTGGGGGAACAGGAAGGTAGAGCTGTCCAAATTTAGAAATAATAAAGACTTTCACGGTGAGGTTTTTCTATGTTTTCTGATTATCAATGACTACTCTGATTTTTTTTTCCTTCTCAATATTCTCTACAGTAAATCAGAAACCACATGACCTTTTTTTCTCCTGCTATAATTTACAGAGAAGCAAGAAAAACAAATGATACTGACTCAGATTCCAAAGGACCCAATAGGATCAGATTTCCAGGCAATAGTTGTGAATAGCATTTATCCAGCCATATAATTTTGTTCAGTGTATTCCTGTGTGTGTGTGAGAGAGAGAGCGAGAGAGACAGAGACAGAGAGAGACAGAGAGAGCCAGCACCAACAAACAGTGGATGGAAATAGGAGGCAAAGGGAATAATAATTTTAGTTACCTGAAGAGAGGTATTTTTTATGCTTTACCCAAATGCTATAAATCCCATGACACTGACTCAGGGCTCAAGGACCAGTAAAGGAGGAGAGAGCATGAAAAGAAGAAGGAAGAAAAGAAGGGAGGGTGGGAAGGAGGGAGGAAGAGAAGGAGGGAGAAAGAAGAAAGAAAGAAGGGAGAGAAAGAAAAGGAAAAAGACTCGCACTTGGGTGAGAAGGGCCACTTGAGAGAAAAACAAAGTGGAAGCCACATGTTGGGGAGTAAATGCGTTTCCACATGTGAACGCCAATATATTATTGACTTACCCTGAGTCATAAATATGACAATTTGCCTCATTTCATAGTGAGGTCAGCTCTGCCCAAATAAGCAGCCATCCTCCGCTTTGCTTAATGTTCCTAAACATGAACGTTCCCCAGAGCTCTCGACGCATATAATATAACACCGTGCGCGTATGCAGCGGGGAGGGGGGACCGGGGAGGTGACAGAAAGCAAGCTGTGAACACAAAGATACTTTTAAGCTGGATACTTGTACATGATATATAGAACAGAAGATCGTTCATCATGGTTATTGAAACTGTGACCAGCAAAGCTATAAACCTGACACGAAAGAAGAGAAAATATGACTTGTTAGGTTGAAAAAGCACCAAAGAGGGAATTATAAAAGGGAAAATTTCATGACAAATTAGTTTGTATTTTTTGTTTTCATTTCTGACACATGGAAGGAAATGCTATATGTTTGCTTAAGGAAGTGCAAATTTCTCCACTTCATCCATTTAAAATCTTCACCCTTAGGCCTTTTGTACTGAAGCATAAAGTTTGGAGACCTTAAATAGTCATAATGTGTCCCTAAAGAATTTGGCCTCAGAAACGTAGTACAATTCAGAAGGGCTAAAAAGGAAAACCATTTCGCAGCAATCTGGCGGTGTCTGCTTAAGACGGCTCATAAAGGAGCATCAATTCCTTTTCATGGTTTCTTTACCATATTTGAGGATATATTAGATGCAATTGGAAGAAGCGGCTCAAGCAAGAAGGCCGTAAACTTGGAAACGGTGTTGTAAAACCAAAGTGCGCTAACGTGAAAGAAGTTTCAGACCGGGGCGGGGGGAGCGGGGGATGCCCCGCAGCTCGCTCCTAGACTCGGGGGTCATACAGTGGGCTGGAAAGTTACAGATGCCGAGGGCCAATCTGGTGTTTCGTACACCTTCCCCTT
>NW_023179379.1:8518-9463 GCF_002007445.2 Ailuropoda melanoleuca
GCAAATAGATAAATCAAGTCCCTGAACTAAGTTAAGCTTGAGCCTGGCTTCTGCAGCCTGATTATTCATTTCAATCAAATTAAACAAAATGCTAATAAATGCATACTTCATGGCCAGATATCTTTACGCACACGCAACATTTTTTAAAGTAGAAATTAGTCACACTGGGATTTTCAAGAATAACACCTGTTTCTTAAGCTACGTGATCCAATACAATACATTGTCTTTCAAATGGTCAATAAGAGCACTAAAACCAACTTTCTTAAAAACTCGATGACGAACATCAAGTCAAAAATAAAACATAAAAAATTCACCCCTGTTTAACTCAAATCAAGTGACTTGGAAAGCTGCCAAGTCTTGCCTTGTTTTATACTCTGTAGAGACAGCCTTAGTCCCTCAGTCCCTCATCTTTTCAGCATTTGTGGGAAGTAGATCGCTCGTGAGAATTGTTCTCCCCGTGTAGATGGAAGGATAACAGTTTTGTTCTTTGCCCCAGTCAGAGGATAAATTCAAAATGGGGTAGTGAGAAAATCCTACGCAATTCCCTTCTTAAACAAAACAACACCAACAACAGGGGCATCCGATGTCACTGTGGAAAGTGACTTCAGAGAGAATCAATCCTTTCAAATCACAGGCTGGGAAACAGAGGCTGAGGGAACATAACTCCTATCTCTAAAGGACCAGAAAGGCAGCAACACAAACAATTTTTTTAACCGGCCTCCAGGTGCCCATTTGTATGCTTTAAATACTTTATCCTTCTGAATCTGAGGGGTAAAAAGTGGAAAATCCATCCCACCCACTTACTTGGAATCTCAAAGAGCAAAGCAAATAAGTGACTATTGATTTCAGGTGGTGGTTGATTGTGTTTACAACATTTATTTATTTATTTTTTTAATTTTATTTATTTATTCGACAGAGATAGAGACAGCCAGCGAGAGAGGGAAC
>NW_023179380.1:0-1396 GCF_002007445.2 Ailuropoda melanoleuca
GGGAAGGGTCAGGGTCTCTGGCAGGGGTAGAGGAAGGAGCAGGAGCAGGAGCAGAAGCAAGAGCTGGAGGGCAGGAACAGGAGCACAGGCAGGGGCAAGGGCAGTGGCTCTGGCAGGCACAAGGGCAGGATCAGGAGCACAGGCAGAGCAAGGGGCAGGGGCAGGAGTTTCATCCTTTGCAGGATCAGGAGCACAGGCAGGCTCTCCGTGGGCAGGTTCTCCAGCAGGCTCTTCCTGCACAGCTTCAGGCTCTCCATGGGCAGTTGCCAGGTCACCCGCTGGCTCCTGGTCTCCTGCTGAAGTCACTGCAGGCACCACACCTCCCTCTAGGGCCTCTGAAGTACTTGGAGCTGGCTCTAGTTCCTCAGATGGTGGAGCAGCTGCGAGAGGAGAAAAGCTCACCCTCCTGCCTGCCTCTCCCTGTGCCTTTGCAGAGACAGAACCCAGCCCAGGGGCNGCCCAGGGGTGCCCAGAGGAGCCACAGCCAAGAAGGAACCCTCCCAGGGACCTTTCCCCGACTGCAGCCCACACACTGGGTGCTCTGAGCCTGGTCCTTGCTTCTGGACCCATACCAGCCTCTGGGAGCTCTTCCCTGTGGGGCTAGCACCGACCCATCCCCGCATACCCCATGCAACCAGCCCCAGCCTTCTCACCCTCGGGTTCGTCCTCCGTGGTTTCTGTCTCCTGGATCACACTCACTGAGTGAATGGTTACTGGGGACAGTGGCCTGGGTGGAGTCACAAGGCTTCCCAGGTGATGCCCTGTCCCTGCTCCTGGACAGGAAGGCATGTCCACCAGCTCCATCTTGGTGTCATCCTCAGCCTTCTGCAAAGACAGGGACCGGTAGCCAGCCCAAGGCATCACAGTCCTGCCAGGCCATTCCCATTTTCCTCCTACCCAGTCCCCCTGTTGCTCCCAGAACAGACGCAGACCTGTGTGTGCATAGCCCTGCACCTGGAATGCAGTGACCCATCCCTTCAGGGCTCAGGATAAAGCTTGGGCAGAAGGGTGCAGCCCCNCTTCCTTCATCAGAGGAAGTGTGTGCGATACGGTGTGTGTGTGAAAGAGTTTATGAGAACGTGGGTACATGTGTTTCTGTGTATGAACATGTGTTAGGAAGTTGCTGCCATCCTCTCTATCTCCCTCTTACACACACACACGCACACGCACACGCACACGCTCACACGGAGGGGACCTGGGGCTGCACAGTCAGATCAGAGCGTGTGGGGCTGGGCTGGCCGGCTCTGGGCCTCCTGGTGTCACTTTTCGGTCCTTCTGGCCAAATGGCCAGAGGCGTCGGGGAGCCCTGACACGACCTCCCCAGAGAGGGGAAGTGTTTGCAGGGCGCGCTCTCCTCAGCCTGCAGCCTCCGGACTTGGGGATGCAGCACGAAAAC
>NW_023179381.1:0-2528 GCF_002007445.2 Ailuropoda melanoleuca
CCAAGTGAAAAGGCTGCTGTTCGCTGGAGGTGTATCCCTGGACGCTCTGCTTTATTACCAATGAGAAGGGCTCTGAGTCCTCCTAAATCCTGAACCTTTTCATTCATGCTCCCTTACTCACGAGAGATGATGATCGGTGATATTTCCCTGGACTGTGTGGGGTCTCAGAGACCACTATGGGGCACTCTCGTCAGGCTTCCGCGACCACTTTCCCTCATGTTTCCCTATTCACGAAGGGTGATGATAGTGCTAAGACGGTCCCTGTACGGTGTTGTTTCTGACGGACGTGTTTTGGGCCTTTTCGTTCCATTGCCGCCAGCAGTTTTGACAGGTTTTACCCAGGGAGCAAGCATTTCGTTGGAAGCGGGTTTTGGCCGAATTGTCTTTCTCAGTGCTGTGTTCGTCGTGTTTCACTCACGGTACCAAAGCCCCTTGATTCCTGTTCCACCTTCCATAAGGCCGTCGTGACTTCAAGGGCTTTCCCCTCACACTTTGTTTCTTGGTTCTAAGGGCTGGATCCTCCCCAGGCCCCTACACCCAATGTGGAATCGGGGTCCCCAGTGAAAAGGCTGCTGTTCGCTGGAGGTGTTTCCCTGGACGCTCTGCTTTATTACCAATGAGAAGGGCGCTGAGTCCTCGAAAATCCTGAACCTTTTCATTCATGCTCCCTTACTCACGAGAGATGATGATCGTTGATATTTCCCTGGACTGTGTGGGGTCTCAGAGACCACTATGGGGCACTCTCGTCAGGCTTCCGCGACCACTTTCCCTCATGTTTCCCTATTCACGAAGGGTGATGATAGTGCTAAGACGGTCCCTGTACGGTGTTGTTTCTGACGGACGTGTTTTGGGCCTTTTCGTTCCATTGCCGCCAGCAGTTTTGACAGGATTTCCCCAGGGAGCAAGCATTTCGTTGGAAGCGGGTTTTGGCCCAATTGCATTTCTCAGTGCTGTGTTCGTCGTGTTTCACTCACGGTACCAAAGCACCTTGATTCCTGTTCCACCTTCCATAAGGCCGTCGTGACTTCAAGGGCTTTCCCCTCACACTTTGTTTCTTGGTTCTAACGGCTGGATCCTCCCCAGGCCCCTAGACCCAATGTGGAATCGGAGTCCCCAGTGAAAAGGCTGCTGTTCGCTGGAGGTGTTTTCCTGGACGCTCTGCTTTATTACCAATGAGAAGGGCGCTGAGTCCTCGAAAATCCTGAACCTTTTCATTCATTCTCACTTACTCACGAGAGATGATGGTCGTTGATATTTCCCTGGACTGTGTGCTGTCTCAGAGACCACTATGGGGCACTCACGTCAGGCTTCCGCGACCGCTTTCCCTCATGTTTCCCGATTCACGAAGGGTAATTATGGTGCTAAGACGGTCCCTGTACGGTGTTGTTTCTGACGGACGTGTTTTGGGCCTTTTCGTTCCATTGCCGCCAGCAGTTTTGACAGGATTTCCCCAGGGAGCAAACATTTCGTTGGAAGCGGGTTTTGGCCGAATTGTCTTTCTCAGTGCTGTGTTCGTCGTGTTTCACTCACGGTACCAAAGCACCTTGATTCCTGTTCCACCTTCCATAAGGCCGTCGTGACTTCAAGGGCTTTCCACTCACACTTTGTTTCTTGGTTCTAAGGGCTGGATCCTCCCCAGGCCCCTACACCCAATGTGGAATCGGGGTCCCCAGTGAAAAGGCTGCTGTTCGCTGGAGGTGTTTTCCTGGACGCTCTGCTTTATTACCAATGAGAAGGGCGCTGAGTCCTCGAAAATCCTGAACCTTTTCATTCATGCTCCCTTACTCACGAGAGATGATGATCGTTGATATTTCCCTGGACTGTGTGGTGTCTCAGAGACCACTATGGGGCACTCTCGTCAGGCTTCCGCGACCACTTTCCCTCATGTTTCCCTATTCACGAAGGGTGATGAGAGTGCTAGGACGGTCCCTGTACGGTGTTGTTTTTGACCTACGTGTTTTGGGCCTTTTCGTTCCATTGCCGCCAGCAGTTTTGACTGGACTTCCCCAGGGAGCAAACATTTCGTTGGAAGCAGGTTTTGGCCGAATTGTCTTTCTCAGTGCTGTGTTCGTCGTGTTTCACTCACGGTACCAAAGCACCTTGATTCCTGTTCCACCTTCCATAAGGCCGTCGTGACTTCAAGGGCTTTCCCCTCACACTTTGTTTCTTGGTTCTAAGGGCTGGATCCTCCCCAGGCCCCTACACCCAATGTGGAATCGGGGTCCCCAGTGAAAAGGCTGCTGTTCGCTGGAGGTGTTTTCCTGGACGCTCTGCTTTATTACCAATGAGAAGGGCGCTGAGTCCTCGAAAATCCTGAACCTTTTCATTCATGCTCCCTTACTCACGAGAGATGCTGATCGTTTATATTTCCCTGGACTGTGTGGGGTCTCAGAGACCACTATGTGGCACTTCGTCAGGCTTCTGCGAACACTTTCTCTCATGTTTCCCTATTCAAGAAGGGTGATGATAGTTCTATGATAGTCCCTGTATGGTATTGTTTCTGACGGACATGTTTTTGGCCTTTTCAT
>NW_023179381.1:2550-4309 GCF_002007445.2 Ailuropoda melanoleuca
ATTGCCGCCAGCAGTTTTGACAGGATTTCCCCAGGGAGCAAGCATTTCGTTGGAAGCGGGTTTTGGCCGAATTGTCTTTCTCAGTGCTGTGTTCATCGTGTTTCACTCACAGTACCAAAGCACCTTGATTCCTGTTCCACCTTCCATAAGGCGGTCGTGATTTCAAGGGCTTTACACTCACACTTTGTTTCTTTGTTCTAAGGGCTGGATCCTCCCCAGGCCTGTACACCCAATGTGGAATCGGGGTCCCCAGTGAAAAGGCTGCTGTTCGCTGGAGGTGTTTTCCTGGACGCTCTGCATTATTACCAATGAGAAGGGCGCTGAGTGCTCGAAAATCCTGAACCTTTTCATTCATGCTCCCTTACTCACGAGAGATGATGATCGTTGATATTTCCCTGGACTGTGTGGTCTCACAGAGACCACTATGGGGCACTCTCGTCAGGGTTCCGTGACCACTTTCCCTCATGATTCCCTATTCACGAAGGGTGATGATAGTGCTAAGACGGTCCCTGTACGGTGTTGTTTCTGACGGACGTGTTTTGGGCCTTTTCGTTCCATTGCCGCCAGCAGTTTTGACAGGATTTCCCCAGGGAGCAAACATTTCGTTGGAAGCGGGTTTTGGCCGAATTGTCTTTCTCAGTGCTGTGTTCTTCGTGTTTCACTCACGTTACCAAAGCACCTTGATTCCTGTTCCACCTTACATAACGCCGTCGTGACTTCAAAGGCTTTCCCTTCACACTGTGTTTCTTGGTTCTAAGGACTGGATCCTCCCCAGGCCCCTACACTCAATGTGGATTCGGGGTCCCCAGTGAAAAGGCTGCTGTTCGCTGGAGGTGTTTTCCTGGACGCTCTGCATTATTACCAATGAGAAGGGCGCTGAGTCCTCGAAAATCCTGAACCTTTTCATTCATGCTCCCTTACTCACGAGAGATGATGATCGTTGATATTTCCCTGGACTGTGTGGTGTCTCAGAGACCACTGTGGGGCACTCTCGTCAGGCTTCCGCGACCACTTTCCCTCATGTTTCCCTATTCACGAAGGGTGATGATAGTGCTAAGACGGTCCCTGTACGGTGTTGTTTCTGACGGACGTGTTTTGGGCCTTTTCGTTCCATTGCCGCCAGCAGTTTTGACAGGATTTCCCCAGGGAGCAAACATTTCGTTGGAAGCGGGTTTTGGCCGAATTGTCTTTCTCAGTGCTGTGTTCGTCGTGTTTCACTCACGGTACCAAAGCACCTTGATTCCTGTTCCACCTTCCATAAGGCCGTCGTGACTTCAAGGGCTTTCCCCTCACACTTTGTTTCTTGGTTCTAAGGGCTGGATCCTCCCCAGGCCCCTACACCAAATGTGCATTCGGGGTCCCCAGTGAAAAGGCTGCTGTTCGCTGGAGGTGTTTTCCAGGACGCTCTGCTTTATTACCAATGAGAAGGGTGCTGAGTCCTCGAAAATCGTGAACCTTTTCATTCATGCTCACTTTCTCAAGAGAGATGATGATCATTGATATTTCCCTGGACTGTGGGGTGTCACAGAGCCCACTATGGGGCACTATCGTCAGGCTCCGCGACCAATTTCCCTCATGTTTCCCTATTCAAGAAGGGTGATGATAGTGCTAGGACGGTCCCTGTTCGTTGTTGTTTCTGACCGACGTGTTTTGGGCCTTTTAGTTCCATTGCCGNCCCAGCAGTTTTTACAGGATTTCCCCAGGGAGCAAACATTTCGTTGGAAGTGGGTTTTGGCTGAATTGTCTTTCTCAGTGCTGT
>NW_023179382.1:0-6193 GCF_002007445.2 Ailuropoda melanoleuca
TGACTTTTCAGACAGCATTGCATGAACTGGACACATGCTCTGCGTATTCCCTCTAAATCTAAGGTGTGAGATACAAGGACCCTTTGCCCTCACACAGTCTTGCTCTGTGAACGAGAGTTTACGTTATTCTCCTCAGGCGAAATAGTTTCGGGGGTAAACAGATTGCACAGAAATTTAGAATCTGTTCATCGACTGGGTGACCTGTAAGACGTCAATGTGAAAGTGGCTTCTTGCACAAAATTTCTGTTTCACGTTCCTAAATGAGAATCAGAAAAGTTGTCATTTATGAATCTAATTGTCAGCTGTGCTTCCATTTTCCTGTCATCGATCTTATCCCACTTATTATGCTGCGCTGCTGCCTTTTGGTTTGATGTGACTGTTTTATTTAGCCCTTTTCCCTTCCTCTGTTCAGCACATACCAAACTGGTGAGAGCAACAGAGAAGTAAAATTTAATTCTCTCTGAGAAGAAGAGATGAGAGAAAGGTTTGCTTGTATCGTTAAAAGGTATCGGCTTTGTGTGTTTCTTTTCAGAGATGTCCTTTCTGGAACAGAAAATAGTCAATGAATATTTAGTTATCAGTACTCTGAGCTAAGATATGTTGGCTGTAAACATCAAGGTGCACACTTAGATTCCTGTGGCCTTTGCTAAATTATTGATCTTTTTGTACCATTCCTGTTTTAAATAACATGTCCTGGCAGGCATTTACTTTGACATAGGCTCCAGCTGAGTAATGTCCCCATTGTCCTTTTATCAGACTGTCAAGCTTCCTTGGCCTCTTGTAGCTGTGAATCCAAAGGTGCAGGAATTTTTTAGCCCAGTGGGAAATAATCATAGAATCTGTTCATTTAAGTTCAGGGAAGAAAAATACCCTTTTTCAGAAACCAAAATATATTTTACTTAATTTTGTAAAAAAAAAAAAAAAAAAAAAAAAAAATTCAATTTTAGCTTGTAAATATTAACTTTAAAGGCATTTATCTGTTTTCCATGAACAGAGTATCAGTAGTGTATGAAAGAGAAACCAACAAAAAAGTCCTTAGATTTTGAAAAACTATGAGTTGCCTTGCTTTAGACCCTTCGACTCCATCTACCTTGTGCTGTTGAATGAAATAGATTGGAAGTGTTCCTCTCTTTGTGCCAGAATGTGTGTCTACACAGCCGGGAAGAGAGGAGATACGTATCCCACCACTTAGACTGTGAGCTGCCACCCCACATTACACTCAGGAGTTTGGGAGGAGACTCGACAGATGCCAATAGGAAGGGCAACTTCTTGGTGAAAGCAGAGTGGTGTCCTGGGTCACAGGAACGAAGGGGAAGACAGAACATACCGACCGGAAGTGGCAGTAGGGGCCTCCCCAGTCCGTGAATCTTCTTGGTCCCTTAGAATTCCTTTGAGGCTAAAGCCAACCAGGAAGGTAGATGTCAGTGTGTCGTGAGCTTCAAGTTGTCTGTAAACATTTGAAGGTCATATAATGGGTGCCGAAGATCATGTGAAACATCTGTAATTAGTAATCCAGGGTGAGATTTTCACCATCTTTAAATTGCTTCGTGGTTCTATCAAAGACGAGTTTCTTAACATTTAGGTGAATCCTTTTTCTCTTTCTCCTCCCTTGGAGTCTGTTTAAAATTCTATTTGAAGAAAAGGATTCCACCACTACACAAACAAAAGAAGTATTGAGTCCAAAAAGGAGAAAAAGATGGCAGTCTCGGAGAATTCACTGACAGTCCTAACTCCCAGTATAAAACGGCTCACAGTTGTCCTCAGGAAATTGCTCATCCCAAGTGAATTTTTGTGACGGTGGCGGCTCACGTGATGGCCTCCCCCAGAAGGAGAAGTACTAGGGTATCCAGAACTGACATGGTTAGCTGTTAGGCTGGGTAGGCATCCCTGAAGGGTTGGCTGTGGCACGCAGACTGATGAACCCCTGACCCGTTCACGGTTAGCTTTCCTCTGTCCGTTCTAGTCATTGTACTAAGGCAGGGACCTGCCCTGCGTTTTCCAATTCAATAGTCGCTAGTCTCGTGTGGCTACTGAGGACTTCCAAGTGGCTAGTCCTATGTAAAGTTGTCCTGTAACATACACACCAGACTCTAAGACTTAGTACAAAAAATGTAAAACAACGTGTATATTGGGTTAAGGAAAATACATTAAAATTAACTTTGCTAGCTTCTTTTACCTTTTTAAAATATGGCTTCTAGAAAATGTAAAATTACCCATGTGACTCATTGTATATTTCTTTGGACAACACAGGGCTAGAATAACAGATTTTAGGAAGATATCATTACCATAAAATTGTGGTGTTACTCTTAGTTACTTAGGAGAATTTCTTAGTGATTTCCTTGACAGCGAGGGCTCAGTGGGGCATTGTTGAACTGGAAGGCTGGTAGAATTGTTACCTTTTCAAA
This sequence comes from Ailuropoda melanoleuca, assembly GCF_002007445.2. Classification (NCBI taxonomy): domain Eukaryota; kingdom Metazoa; phylum Chordata; class Mammalia; order Carnivora; family Ursidae; genus Ailuropoda; species Ailuropoda melanoleuca. The sequence goes on from NW_023179382.1 coordinate 2,406, forward strand.
AGTTTCATCTCAGAGCTAGATTTACAATTTCAGTATTAGGAAAATAAGTGTTTCTCTCCAGTCTTTCCCAGTAGCCCTCGTTTTAGCTGAAATGAGAAAATACTAAGTACTCTGTATCATACTGCTGTGTTGTTTTGGAATCAAAAATATAATACAGGGATAGAAGGGTTTCTAGAGTGAAACTAGTTGTACATTTGATATTATTTTTAAAAAATTATTTATTTCCTAGTTCATGCACTCCTACAGTTTTGGGTTTTTTTCAATTGTCAATTTTCTAAATAGACTTTGGACTTGAATATATGTACTTCGTCATGTTTATCTTTGGTACTTTTTACCTCGCCTTATAGGAAAGGAGACATTAGGGCCGAATACAGTGCTTGCCAGGATAAATCAGCTGCCCTGACGGAGCAGACACACTAACTGGTTTCTGCTTACTGGTTATTCCTTTGAGATCTACAGTAAATTCACAGAGCTTCTATGGAAAACAGTATAAATGGTCCTCAAAAAATTAAGAACAGAGACACCACCAGATGATCCAGCAAGTCCACTCATGGGTATGTACCCAGAGGAAACAAAACCCCTGCATAGCACTCTGTTCACTGCAGCATTACGTACAAGCGCCAAGACACAGAAACAACCGACGTGTCCACAGAAGGCTGAATTCTGAAAGAAAACATGGGCTACAGATACGGCGGCATACTATTCAGCCATGAAAAAAGAAGGCCATCTTGCCGTTGAGGACAAAATATATGGACCCTCCGGGCATTTTGCTAAGTGAAGTGAAAGTCCAACAGAGAGACAAATATTGTAGGATCTTTCTTATTTGTAGAAGCTAAACAACAACAACGACTGACTCCTGGAAACAGAAACCAGACTGCTGGTTCTTGGAGTGGGTGCGAATTGGGTGAAGCGGGTTCAAGGGGACAGACTTCCAGTTTTAAGATTCGCAGATACTGGGACAGAATCCACGTGCGGCTCGGTGCCTGTCAGTAATGCTGCTGTGTTGTGTATTGGCAAGTGGGCAAGAGTAAATCCTAAAAGTCCTGATCAGGAAGACAAAAATGTTTGTAACCGAGGTGCTAGCAATTAAATGCACTGTGCTGATCCTTCTGCAATATCTGTGTGATCGATTCCTGCTGTACACCTTAAATATATACAATGTTATATGTCAGTTACATCAGTAAAACTAGAAGGGGTAAAAAGGATCTATAAATAATACCCTGTATGTTTTTCTCACTCTCATGAACTTAACTGTTAAGCATAGTGCTAGCATTTTAATGTGGTTTTGAATGTACTCACCATCCTTTGATGCTGCTTTGAACAATGTATGAATTTGGGCATGAACCTCTGGCCTGTTTTCCAGTAAATAACACTTGCATTTATAGGACAACTCAACACAGTATCCTGGTAGTATTTAGGTGGGAAGATAATTTTTTTTAATGAAATACCCAAATTTAGAGACCTGTTGTGCAAGATAAATTACATTTCATTTATAAAGAGATTTTGAGATCCTATTTGTTCAAAGATTGAGAAGTCTTCAATCATTTGTTCAACAACTTTAAAATGTGTTTTATATATTGTTTCATGTAAACAGCCTTGCACATACGTGTATGCTGCTTCTTCCCTTCACATTATACTGAAAATTGGGATTTAGAACAACTTTGACTTCCTTAACTAAGAATATTATTGGTAAATACTCGAAATGGGGTAAAATTCTGTATTTTTTTAAAACTATTTGTAATTTCCTCATGATTTAAGGAAGCTATAAAGTGTGTGCTATTTCTGCTTCACATTTTAAAACATCAGTGAGCTGTCTGAGACATGCACGAAGGACTGAGAATCAGTTGCAAACTTCTGTACATCAGGGAGCCATCGCTCTCGAAGCAAGAATGCCGGCCGGTGCTGCAGTGAACATTGTGGCCTTGCAGTTTTCTCTAAGAAGATTCTGCTCTTTAGGAAAATTAGAGTCCACTCTAAATTCTGGCAATGGGTCCTCCCCTCCCGGTACCTGAATAAAGAGAGGTCTTCCTTTAGACAACGTCCTGTGAAAGGGGTGAGGTTTGCAGGAACGTATCCATCACATAACCTCAGCTTGGATCAGAATCTGAGCGTGTAGGGACAGCTCACCTTACGTGCTAAAAGGAGAGTAAAAATTAAGCCACATGTTTCAGAGAAGGAAACTGTGCCTGTCGTTGGTCGTGCAAAGGGACAGAAAAAGGCAACAGCTGGGGTAGCCCCGATGTGCAGGTGGGACAGACTATGGCCTGTGGCCTCAGCCCAGGCAGGGTCTCTTCCAGGGAAGCACAGGGGGCAGAGGAGGGATAGCCACTCAAACACACGTGACACTTGTACAAGTTTCGTTGTGCACTTTCACATTTAGTGGCGCAAGTTAGGCCAAATTAACGTTGCCTGGAGAAGGATGTGGTTGGGAATCCAGCATGGGCCAGAGTAAGTATTGTTTGACAGATAAATGCACGTTTGTGATGCACTGTACGTGTTCCTTCCCTCTGGGATCCGGGAGGAACTTTGGAAAGATCAGCTTGAGCAGAAAGAAACAGGAATCCGGGATGAAGTACAGATGGGAAGCTGAACCATCCCCGTTGTCACACACTTTTTAGGGACATCGCACTTGCTTCGAAGGGGTACTGTTGATTTGTAACAAGCCGAATAGACTTTTCAACCAAAGATTGTAATGCTTTTGAAAATAGATGGACTTGTATCATAGTTTCTGCTTCAAATTTAGTTTTTTCATTTTACTAGATTTATATGGGAAATTGACATAGATGTGTGAATATAAATTATGCTCTTTGTCAAACAACTTGTCAGTTTCCTAACTTAAGGGGAAAACCGTTTTCCCTAGGAAAGTTTCTGTAATGACATAAAAAAGCATATGTAAATTTAAAAGTTTTTGTGTCAGGGTCTTTATTGTTCATTTTTTGAAAACTGGATCTTCAAATGTAAAAAATAAAATGTAGATTGGAGAATTTTCACTTGGCATGATGCATTCTTTCCAGCGTGCTTTATCTCAGAGGACATTTGCTTGTCCCTGGGGCCCAGCTTCTCTAAGCATTCCACTCCTGCCCCTCGCAGCCCAGAGCGCTCCATGTGTCAGGACTCCTTTCCCAGCCCAGCCCCTGCCTGTCCTGCCCAGAGGCATTGGGTCACAGCGCATGACCTGCAGCATTATGTCCAAGTTGCTTAGCATGCTCCTTGAAGGAGCAAATAGGGTTTGCTTTTGTTTATGCAAAAAAATTTCTTGATCGTTTTGCAGATTTGAATTAAATCAGTTAAGTGTCTGAGATCAGGCCTCAGTGTTCTGAACCATGTTCCACATGGAATCACTTGGGGAGCTTTACTGATGCCTCTGGGTTTTCTTATGTAATTGAGCTGGCCTATGGCCTGGGAGTGGGGATTTTTTTTAAGACTCCGCCGTGATTCTAATGTGTAGTTAAGGTTTAGAACCTCTGCCTTAGCAATTCTCAAGCTCCACAGGCCATTTCCACATATAAACTCATAAAGACAGAGGTAAAGGCTTCTATTTACAAAATGCTGGGTTTTTTTTTTTTAAAGATTTATTTTATCCCATGACCCTGAGATCATGACCTGAGCTGAAATCAAGAGTCAGACGCCTGACTGAGCCACCCAGGTACCCCCAAGATGCTGTTCTTCAAATTGAGCCTATTAGATCAGAATGCAGTCTGAGACATAAGNCCTATTAGATCAGAATGCAGTCTGAGACATAAGATATTGTGGCCTAACGAAACAAGGCTATTTGTGGTTTGAAAAAA
>NW_023179383.1:0-8073 GCF_002007445.2 Ailuropoda melanoleuca
GTCATGAAAAAGTTTGCTTTGGCCGATGTCGTAGAGGTTGCTGCCTATGTTCTCCTCTAGGATTTTGATGGTTTCCTGTCTTGCATTGAGGTCTTTCATCCATTTGGAGTTTATCTTTGTGTATGGTGTGAGAGAGTGGTCAAGTTTCATTCTTTTGCATGTAGCTGTCCAATTNGCTGTCCAATTTTCCCAGCACCATTTATTGAAGAGACTGTCTTTTTTCCACCGGATGTTTTTTCCTGCTTTATCAAAGATTAGTTGCCCAAAGAGCCGAGGGTCCATTTCTGGGTTCTCTATTCTGTTCCATTGGTCGATGTGTCTGTTTTTGTGCCAGTACCATGCTGTCTTTGTGATCACAGCTTTGTAGTACAGCTCGAAATCTGGCATTGTGATGCCCCCAGCTTTGTTTTTCCTTTTCAACAGTTCCTTGGAGATTCGGGGCATTTCTGGTTCCATACAAATTTAAGGACTATTTGTTCCAGTTCTTTGAAAAGTGTCATCGGTAGTTTTGCTTTTTAAGATTCCACATATAAGTGAGATCATATAATATTTGTCTTTCTCTGTTTGACTTATTTCACTTAGCATAATGTCCTCAAGGTCCATGCATGTTGTGGCAAATGGTAGAATTTCCTTTTTCGTGGCCAAGTAATATTCCACTAGAGATACAGATCAAGATGTGGACCCATATATCTAGTGGAATATTATATGTATTTCCATTAATGGACACTTAGTTTTTTCCATGTGTTGGCTGTTGTGAATAATGCTGCTGTGAACATGGGAATTGTGAACATGGGAGTGCTGGTATCTTTTCGAGTTGGTGTTTTCATTTTCTTTGGATATATTCTCAAAAGTGGAATTGCTGGATCATTCGGTGTTTGTACCTCCACTTCCACTCCATTTCAACCGCAGTGGCCTCCCTGAGTCCTTGAACAAGCCAGTGCTTGCCCACCTCTGGGCTCTCTCACTAGCTTTTCCTGCTGCCTGGACTATCCTCCGTCCACATGTCCACACGATAAACTTTTGTCCACATCCTCGCCCAAGTGTGACCTTCTAAATGAGGTCCAACATGACCACTCGACTTAAAATTATGATCTCCTTACTCACACCAGACCTCTTTTTCTCGCAACATTTTCTTTTCTATTTCCCACAGAACATGATTAAATATAATTTGTTAATTTTCTGGTTTGTTGTGAATATGTATTTTTATTATGTTCAGTTAGCCCCTGTACAGTACATCATTAGTTTTTGATGTAGTGTTCAATAATTCATTAGTTACGTATAAGACCCAGTGCTCATCACAGCACGTGCCCTCCTCAATACCCATCACCCTGTGTCCCCTCACCACAGTGTTAGGAAGGCAGGAAATTTTTCTAAATTGTATCCCGGGTACCTGAAACAGTGCTCAGCATGGCAGCCTCAGTAAATATTTGTTTCAGGAATGGGTCACATAATAATTTCTGTAGTGGTTTGGCATCTTTTAAACTCAGCAAGATTTTAGAGCTAACTATAGAAATAAGCAATAGAATCAAAACCTATCTATATTTTCTCTACGGAATTTGTATATACCTATATTTTATGTATTTGCATTATTTATGACAGTTCGACCTATTAGAATACCAAATCTAATTTGTAGTTCTAATTTTAAATTTGTAATAGAGCAAATAATTTATACTTTTTAAAAATCAACTTCATTGAGGTAAAATTTATAGTTAATAAAATTCAAAATATTAGGCTTGTTATTTAAAATTGAAATTGTACCATGTCTATCACAGTATGGAAAAATTTTAAAGGATTTGGAATTAGCCATATTTATATATTTTTTTCTTTTTTTTATATTATAAAGGTCGTTTTTAAAACCTGTGGAGGCTTTCTTAAGTCAGAAAATTGAGCTGCTTAAAAACAAAAGAGTGTATATCATATTTAAATGTAGTTTAAAAGAATTTAATTACCAAGTTTATACACCAGACCAAATATTTGTCAAACATCTTTCATAGCAAATGATAAAATCTCTTTGATTTATAAATGGAATACTAAGATTTTTTTAATAATATTTTTTTATTATATTATGTTAGTCGCCATACAGTCCATCCCTGGTTTCTGATACAAAGTTCGATGATTCATTAGTTGCGTATAACACCCAGTGCACCATGCAATACGTGCCCTCCTTACTACCCATCACCAGCCTATCCCATTCCCCCACCCCCCTCCCCTCTGAAGCCCTCAGTTTGTTTCCCAGAGTCCATAGTCTCTCGTGGTTCATTCCCCCTTCTGTTTACCAAGATTTTTAAGCAGGAATTCAAATATCAAAGAACTAGATTCCTTAATATTTACCTCAAATAAATTTAGTTTGGTTTTATAACCAAAGAAACTTCCGTATAATTTTCTTCACACAGAAAAGTTTTTTCTTAAGTTTCCAAAAGCTCAGGAAAAAGAAAGGGGAGGATTTGCATTTCCAGGAGTGGGGGGATAAAGGATGCTGCTGGGTCCCCCAGAACCCAGTTAGCTCTTCTTCATCAGCACTCCCGGATGGGTCCCAGAATTTAGCAGCTGCCTGGCCAGAGCTGACTGACACCTGTTCCTTGTGTCCTATCTTCCTGATGCTTCCATTCTTGACCCCTCTCCCTTCTTCCCCCACCTTCTGGCTAGATTCCTACTCTAGGAAACCACCGACAATTTCCCTGTGTTCTTAGTTTGCTTCCCACCGGAGCTGAGCCAACATTTCTTTTTCTAGAGACGTTTCGCTCAGCCCCGAAAACTACTGGTGTAGTTTGGAAGGAAGGCAGAGACCTTTATCCCGGAGGATGGAATGTGTGTGCTCTTTTTGAGTATGGGTTCCATGGCAGAGAGGAGCGAGGGAGAAACAATCTGGGGCAGAAGAGCAATAAGAACAAAGACACCGGGGCGCCTGGCTGGCACAGCGGTTAAGCTTCTGCCTTCGGCTCAGGGCGTGATCCCGGCGTTATGGGATCGAGCCCCACATCAGGCTCCTCTGCTATGAGCCTGCCTCTTCCTCTCCCACTCCCCCTGCTTGTGTTCCCTTTCTCTCTGGCTGCCTCTATCTCCGTCAAATAAATAAAATCTTTTAAAAAAAAATCCATCTACAGCTATATGCCAAAAAACTAAGCAATCTGGAAGAAATGGAGGCCTTCCTGGAAACCTATAAACTACCAAGACTGAAAATGAAGGAAAACACAGAATAACCCAATACCTACACAAATATAAACACATGTCATTAATTCCTCAAATTAAAAATGTGTACCTACATGCTCTGTGGGGGTACACAAAGACATTTAAAGGGATATGCAGGTAGGAAAATCTTAAGCTAGAAAAAAAATTAAAATTTTAAGTGAATCAATTTTCAGCTCAACTTGTAAATAAATGCATTTTTCCCTTAACTGATCAACCTGGAGAGACTCCTGTGGTAACTATCTCATCACCATTGCCCTTTTCAAATTTTTCTCTGCTCTGATCACTCCCCTCCTAGGTTATATCAGAAAGGCACATGCCTCTCTCTTTATTATGCTATACTTCTAGGAAATATTGAAAAAAAAAAAAAGACTTCGCCAAGACTTAACAAATGACTATTAATTAAACCTGTTACTCTTTTCCTTAGAAATACTCTGTTTAACTAATACACTGGGAAAGATTTGAGGGGAAAAAAGTCGATCCTAGGTTGATTACCCAAGTTATAAAAACCTTTCTTGGCACCAAATAAAGGGACAATTCTCGTGAAAAACTGGTGTTGGGAAACATTCTATAGCTAAGATTAGAGGATGGCAGGGCTGAAATAAAACAAAAAGCAGACTTGGTGCTGTACTCTGTCTCATTTTAATAAAAAATAATATTCATCTGTTAAACTATTTTTAAAAGCCTCATTCATCTCATTAAGACATATTTTCAATTAAATTTTACCTACGTTTAATAATGATTTAACAATATTTATGATGTATGTGGATCAGGTGTATAGAAATAATTACAATGATAACTCAAATGGGAAAAGATTTAATGCATAAAGTTTTGGGTTACAGAAAATTAAATTTAAAAAAAGTCCAACTTACATACATATTTTTGTTACAGAGATTTATGATAGTATGGTAAGATTACACAAAAATATATTACTTCAAAATAAAATTGTGTGGGAGAAGTAGAATAAAAGGAGAAAAAGGAATGATGTAAAACTTCTGTTAAAGACCTTATTCATATATATTTTTTTAAGATTTATTTATTTAGAGAGAAAGCGAGTGAGAGTAGGGGAGGAGGGGCAGAGGGAGAGAGAAACTCAAGTAGACTTTGTGCTGGGCGTGGAGCCCGACAAGGGGCTCAATCTCACCACCCTGAGATCACAACCTGAGTGGAAACCAAGAATCGGATGCTTAACTGCCTACACCATCCAGGCACCCTTTGTTCATGTATTTTTAAATCAAGATCAGAATTTTATTTTAATTAAAGGTTCTATTTTGAGACAACTAAAGATTCACATGTAGCTATAAGAAATAATACAGAGAGATCTTATGTACCATTTTCCCAGTTTCTCTCAATGGTAGTATATTCAGGTAGTTTAAAAATGGATTATCATTGTTAGTATTTAGATTCATCTAAAAGATTTATTTTAAAATGCATTATTTATAAAATACCAGAATTATGCTCTTTGCAATATACTTAAACTTTTAAATAAGAATTTTAGATGTTATCATAAGACTCTAAAGGGGAATATAGTCTTCCAAAATTCTCTTAGGGACTAAAATAGCAAAAAGTTGCTTTGAGTGTCAAACTAGCCCAATATTCTATAAAGTCGAGGCCTGAAATAAGGAGTGGGCTAATCAACTAAGGATGATCAAATAAAAGCACTACAGAAGAGCTGACATTACAGCCTAGCTTTGAAGAATGAACTGACCACACAGCTGGGTTACTGAAGAAAGAAGAATATTCCAAAGAATAGAAAGAAAAGGAAAAGCATCAACAAAAAGAAGTGCTCAAGGGACCTGGCTATGGTAGGGTGTTGGGAGATGAATTAGAGAGATACCAGATACAGATCCACAGAGCTACCTGATTCAGACCCTAGCCTCAGCATATCTAAAACAAACAAAAAACCCTGAAAAGCCAACTATCCTCAAGCAGAAGATATGATTAGCAATGAACCATAGTAAGGGGAAAAGTCAGTGAGGCCAATTAAGAACTCTGACCAAAAGAATTAATTTGAGGCAAAAAAAAAAAAAAAAAAGCATTCTGAGATCTCTCTCTACTGGGAGACAAGTTTGTCCAAGAGGCCTCAATTAGGACCTTGGCTAAAGCAACTCTCAAAAAATGGTTCATCTTCTAGTTACATATTCACAAATAGTCATCTCACTATTAATCTGTCTGTCTGGATTCCTCAATACTCAGACCGAGGGTAGAGGGTACGCAGGCTACCTAAACTTATCTGTCTCACTACAAAGATACAGCCTTTGTTATTTTAGTTTACACGTCAGTTTCAAATGAATTTTATTATTGCTACACTGTCTCTGAGAGTATGTATCTTTTTCTAGATATTTGAGATTGAAAAATGAACATAAATTCATATTGTGAAGCTCCTTAAGAGCCAGTCTTTCTAAAATGAAAGCCTGCTCGCTGTCTTACAAAATTCAGGAGTACTGTTGCTGAATACTATTTCTTTGCAGGAATTTAAGTTCCTCATTTATTTGACAAGTGTATGGTCAGAAGTTGTTGATCTGGGGGGTGCCTGGGTGGAGCAGTCAGTTACGCATCCAACTCTTGGTTTCAGCTCAGGTCATGATCTCAAGGTCATGAGATCAAGAGCCCCGCGTCGGGCTCTGCACTCACTGTGCAGTCTGCTTAAGATTCTCTCCCTCTTCCTCTACCTCTCCCTCCCGAGCTCTCTCTCTCTCTCTCTCTCTCTCCCTAAAATAAATAAATAAATCTTAATGTCAGGAAATAATGATGTCATCTCATTGATCTTGTTTTGACTAGATTACCAACATTCTATCATTGTATGACAAACACAAAGCCCAAAGTCTAATGCTGATCCTTTTTTATACAATCTTTATGTAGATTTTATATGTAAATGTATAATCATTATTTTATATATAACTATATATAATCTTTGATATGACTAAACCACCAATACTTTTTAGAAGCTGACATAAAATGTCTACATAGAAATTAAGATACTCTCTGAATTTAAAAAACAAGTTTTAACTTACAAATAAAAAAAAAATTATACAAGCATTTTAAAATTTTGCTTACAGTTGCTTCTCTCCTGAACAGGAAATATTTGTTCTTACTCAGAGGTTTTTAGCAAAGCTGGAGCAAGGCTTATCTGGGAGAAGCGAAGTCAGCTCTTAACTAAAAAATTAAATAGTCAGAGCTGTCGTACTTAGCACATCAAAAATCCCTACTTTAAATTAATATCTAATTAAAATTTCGGATGTTAAATTTCACCTTGTAAAACACTGTTTTCGAGTCTCGATCTTACAAAGACCATAAATGAGACTCTATACTATGATCCTCCAGGTAAAATCTTGTCAATAGTACCTCTTTTCTGAGATACCTTGGTCATATGCCCTTGAGCAGGCAAACAATGCTGGGGCAATGACTGCTCAAGAAGCCTAGCATTCAGATCAAGGCACTTAAGAAAGCGTTTTTGTTGTTGTTGCTGTTTGTAGTGTTGTTCTTAAAATAATCCCTGAAATCCTAAATGGCAAAAAAACATTTAGAAATCATTTGTTAAGTTACCATATTTCCTTGATTCTAAAACACAAACTTTTTCATATTTTAACATTTCTGATGAATCTTATAATCTGTAACATCTTACAATTAATTAGTAGCATTTTTTCTTAATGATATTTAAATAACGGTGTTCTAAAACCAGGGCTGTTTTAGAGTCAATGATAATAAAGTAGGTTCAAAATACACAGTGCCAAATGGACAGGTGAATGACTGAAAGAATTTAAATATATTGAATCATAATCCTCCCACTCAGAGTGCTATTATATCTGCAGCTGGTTTCAGACAGTTATAGTACATAACCAGTTAGTTTCCCCCATTCCTGTTATGCAGTAATGGCAATGTCTTCTTCACCAAATCGTAACTATTTTTGACTGGGTCATATATACAGCACATTTAATTCTAGGTCTAGAAAATTTTTTAATTTATTTTTACTTTTTTAAGATTTTATTTATTTGAGAGAGAGAGAGAGAGGAATGAGTGGGGAGGGGAGGGGTGAAGGGAGAAGCAGACTCCCCGCTGGGCAGGGAGCCCGACGTAGGGCTCCATCCCAGGACCCTGAGATCATGACCTGAGCCAAAGGCAGACACTCTACCAACTGAGCCACCCAGGTGCCCCTAGAAAATTCTTAAAAGCCTCAAATAAAAAGTTCTACTTATTATCTTACTTATGTTGTTAATATGCTGTTAATGTATTTTTCTCATATTTTTGCAAGGAAGCACTGACAAAGGAAAGATCAATATCCCAAGTACTTCTTGTATATAACTTGTTATTCTGGAAAAGTTATCTAGCCATGATTTATAGACACTAGTTACTAAAAATGCATTTTCACCTCTTAAAACCTGCTTAACTCTACAATAGTTGATTGAAAATTTCTGATATTTTAAATGCCTATAAGAAAAAATGTATTTCAATTCTGATCAATCCCTGGAAAACCAGTGGCCACATCAGAAAAATCTATATAATCCCTTAGCTAACAGGCTCTATAGAGCTGAGTTACATTCTCAAACATTAAGGTAAGTCTAAAATCAATAAATCCAATTAATCCAAAAGAAGCATCATCATCAGTATACCGATAAATGAAAGACTAGAGCTTCTAATTTTACCAGTAAAGCACATTTAAAAAAACACTAAATAGAAAAGGGATTTAAAAGTTTCAATGGAAGATATTCACTATGTTCATATAATAATAACTATCAAAATTACTTTCACTAATTGCAGAACACAAGGATTCCTCAACCATTCCAGGAGCAGCATAGTACGGCAACAGCAAAGTACTAATCACGTGACCCTGGGCAAGTAACCTCAGCTGAGTCTCAGTTTCCTCATCTATAAAATAGGGATATTCCT
>NW_023179384.1:0-2463 GCF_002007445.2 Ailuropoda melanoleuca
TCAGTTAAAACTGTTAGAACAACAACAAAAACCAAACCAAACCAAACCAGTTACAATGGCCTATAAGGACCCAAACGATTTGCTCATTTTTAGCTCTCTGGCTTAATTTCCTACCACTCTCCCGGACTGGTTCGCTTTGCTCACACTCTGCCGGCCTGGCTATTCCTTGAATACACTGGGGCTTGTACACCTGCACTTCCCTCTGGAAGCGCTCCTCCCACGTGTGCACGTGGCTCATTTCTCACCCCTGAAAGGTATTTAAAGCACACATTCCCTCTCAGAGAGGATCACTCTTCTCCCACCCTTGTACATTCAGCGGCCTTTTTTTGAAATTTAAATTCAATTTAGCTACCATATACTGTATTATTAGTTTCAGAGGTAGAATTTAATGATTCATCAGCTGCATACAACACCCAGTGCTCATTATATCACGCGCCCTCCTTAATGCCCATCACCCAGTTATCCCATCCTCCACCCACCTCCCCTCCAGTCACCCTCAGTTTGTTTCCTAGAGTTAAGAGTCCCTTATGGTTTGCCTCCCTCTCTGTTTTCATCTTATTTTATTTTTCCTTCCCTTCCCCTATGTTCTTCTGCTGTTTCTTAAATTCCATACATGAATGAAATCATATGGTATTTGTCTTTCTCTGACCAACTTATTCCCTTAGCATAATACCTTCTAGTTCAATCCACATCATTGCAAAAGGCAAGATTTCTTTTTTTCATGGCTGAGTAACATTCCATTGTATATACAGACCATATCTTCTTTATCCATTTATCTGTTGATGGACATCCGAGCTCTTTCCATACTTTGGCTGTTGTGGACATTGCTGCTATAACCATTGGAGTGCTTGTGCCCCTTCGAATCAATATGTTTATATCCTTTGGGGTAAATACCCAGTAATGGAATTGTTGGGTCGTAGGGTAGCTCTATTTTTGACTGTTTGAGGAACCTCCATACTGTTTCCCAGAGCGGCTGCACCAGCTTGCATTCCCACCCTTGTACATTCAGCTGCCTTTGAATTTATTTTTCTCCATAATGCTTACCATCTAGCATACTTCATAATTTGCATTTTTAAAAAATTCTCTCTTCCACTAGAATGTAAGCTCCATGAGAGCAAAGAATTTTGTCTTTTTCATGGTTGTGACCACTCTTGACCGAAGCTTGGCACGTGGTAGGCACATACTACTCATCCAATGAGCATCTGCTGAGGACATTCCATTCTTTCTCTTTGAGGTTCTCTGTTCAGGATATTAAGGAACAGTGTCTCTTTTGTAAGGAGTCTGGCATACCTGGGGCCCAAGGACTCCTTAGGAACTGTTGCCTCCCTGCCTAGCACATTCCTTGAAGTCTCCTTTGTTTTTTGTAGGCAGCAATTAGGCGTTTAACAAGTCACTCTTTCTACTATTTGCGTAGTTCCATGTTAATTCGGTAAGTGAGGCTATAGAAATCATGGCATTCAGACCGTATGTACTAGATCCCTTTGATGGACCAACTTTGTGGCTGAAGATTGGCAACATGAACAGGAAATGTTGGTCCTCTGGGCTCACCATGTGGAAGAGGAGCCTGGCAGGTAAGGGAGTAGTTTCGGCGCAGTGAACTCGCCCCTGAGCTGGGACGGGGCTGACCTCTGCTTGCCTCGTGCCTGGTGCACTCGGTACCAAGTCCCTCTTCCTTTCTGTCATAATTATGAGATTGTTTTCCTGTCTTTTCCAGAATCTTGAGGACAGGGATTGTGCTTATTATCTCCGTATCCCTGCGCTTAGCACACTTTCTAGCTCAATAAATGTTGAAGCAATAGAGGTGCGTGCCCCGTGGGAGCACAGGGAAGTGAGCATCGGGGGCCGGGAGAGTTAGGGGTTGTCAAGGAGCACTTCTCAGGGGAGATAACGTTGTCGCAGCGTTTTGAATAAAAGCAAGAGGTCCCCAGAGCTCAATCATTTGTAATTTTTCCAAGAATGCCCTGCTCTTTCTCTGCTCTGTTGTTCCTTTTGCCTGAAATGCCCTTCCTCGCCTTTTCCACCTGGTGAGCTCCGAGTTACCTTCAAGGATGAGCTCAAATACCTGCTCGCCTATACTTCGATTTGTGGAGAGTTTGCTTGGGGACAGGGGGACGAGAAAGGAGTCTGTGACAGAAGAGACAAAGTAGAAGAAGGTGGAGAAGGGAAAGGTAGAGGCCCCTGAAAGTCTACGGAAAAAAAAAAAAGGCTGGAGGCATTTTGCTTCTGGAAGGTGAAGAAGTTACAGAAAATGTTCCCAAGCCCTTCTCTGAGACTTTGGACACAAGGAGAGCTGCTTCAGGGCCCAGATGGTGTGATTTTGCCACCAGTGAGAACCCCACAACTCAAGAAACTCCTCAAAACTTCTGCCTAGCTATCAATTTTATCTTTTAGAAACTAGCTCAAGAATTGCCGGAACAGGAAAAGAACCGTTTTGAGTAGGATCGCCCCTGCCCCCCTCCCCCA
>NW_023179385.1:0-3502 GCF_002007445.2 Ailuropoda melanoleuca
TGCGTAATACAAGGTGATATGACAAATTTTATGTCATTCAAACCTCTTCAAAATGTGCTGTTTCATACAATAGGGGTTCGGTTGTTGAAAAATTTGGGGAACAGTGGATTAAACAATTGTAGGATCCTTTACTATAAGCTTCTCAGAGCCTTTGTCACACAAAAGTGCACTGTGAATCCCCAAGGGTAGGTATAGGATGCAATGTATCAAAAAGGGACGTCACCACAAAATCCTAGTTTTATTGTTGCTGTTTGCTAGTTTTGTTTGTTTTGGTTACATTCATATCAACAGTTTTGGAGAGGACAGCTCGGGAACTATCAATACAGTGAAGAAAGCTCTGAAATCTCAGAATACGAGCTCTTCCACTAACTATCTGTGTGGCTAAAGCTTCTGGAGACTCTCATCATTTCCCCATTTATAATTGAGGGGGAAAATTAGATCATCTCTGAGGTTCCTTCCAGCTCTAACCTTCTATGATTCTGTTTTCCCAGAATTAATCTAATTGTCCAGTGGCTTGGACTGTGTTCAGACGACGAACAACTTCCATTTCCAATTACACTTGATTCTAGAAAAGGTACCTCCACAGTAAATGTGGGAAGTCTTATAACTTTATTTACATATACAGCAGAGTTACTTATGGCATCAACTGCATGTGAATATCGGCTCCTCCATAAAGGCTCGAAGGATGAATAAATCACAAGGGATCTAAATATTGGTCACACAACTGGCATAGTCCTCAAAAAGACGGCCATACCTCAGTCCATCTGACTTCATGAATTTTTCATGCTTCTGTTTTGGGTTTTTTTGTTTTGTTTTGTTTACATGAAGTCCAATATGACCCAGAATGATTACACAATTTGCTAACTCAAATTCACAAAACTAGGGACTAGTAAGTCTGCCTTAAAATGTAGTATTCTTATTAAAATTTTATTGCTCATGAAAAGGGTAAAACGATAAATACCTATTACCCGTCATCCACCTATAGAAATAAAATATTGACAATAAGGATGAAGCCCTTAGGACTCCTCTTCCAGATTGCATTCTTCCTCTTCTCCTCAGAGGTAACAAAACTGTACGTTCAACAGTAAGACAAAGAAATGAGCTTGGAAAGCTCTCAAGTAAATACTATTGCAACCAGCTCTCCAGATTTGTCCAGAATAATTTTTGACATATCAATTTTGTTCATTTCAAAATTCTCTGCATGAACACATTTTGTCTCGTAGGGTTTTGGAAATGTCAGTCACTAATAAGGATGCACTCACTATGTATTGTTACATAACTTACCTGACAATGAGTGAGGGGCAATACAAACGTCATCATCACGTATGAGAACAGCATCTGCTGGAAGCTCCTTCAGAACGTCCCAGACTCTGCCCTGATTTATCAACAGCGAAGCACAATGAGTCACTTCCCCCCACTGGAGACTTTTGCCAAGCACGTTCCTCTCTTTCTCTTTCTTCTTCTCTCCCTCCCCATCCTCTCGCTCCCTCTCTCCAACACTTCTCCTTCTCTCCCTCCCTTCCTCTCTTTCTTCCTTTCCTTCTTCCTTCCTCCCTCTCTCTCTTTCATTTCTCTTATTTATTTGCTACAAGAGAATAAAAATTGGCTCAGCTCTCCACCATCCACATCAGTACATCATACCTGGAGGTGGGGTGTTTAGAAATGCATCACCATCATCCAAGTGGCCAAAGAATTGACTCAAGGTTATTATGTAATTTGTGGAGATGCGAAAGAGAAGACACAGTGAGTGGGACAGGACTTGCCTTGTTCAAAATGGAATTTTACATGAATCAAATTATTCAGATGATTGGTCAACTGTGCATTTCGCTTTTCTTTAATGGCTCCCATTTCCAAAATACTCACATAAGAATTGAACACAGTCAAGATGTATAACAAGCAGCTTAAAACAAGGTGGGGTTTGGGGGGAGGAAGATAAAGGATTGTTTAAACAATCACTAAATTACCACTTCCTAATGGCTAGGTTCAGATGAACTGTGTATTTTAAGATTGAAAATATCTAGTGAAAACAGGCACAAAATATTCTCTTTGGACTTTATAAATCTAATCTACAGAAGAAACTATATTGGACCTAAGGCTGAGCATGGAAGTTCATTTTCATTTGACAGTATCTTCAATCTTCCCACTATCATTTCACAGAAAATTACACTTGTCAACAATGTGCATTTTTTTTTGCCATTGATATTTACCCCCAAAAGAATAAAATTTGTCTCTAGGGGGAAAAACATCATATACTTGGTAAAGAAAGAGTATAAGACAGGAACCAACTCACATGTTTACTAGAGAAGTGATGTTAAGACTGCATCGGTTCTGACCCCGAACTATAAAACAGGCTCAAGCTTGCACAATTCATCACTCAATGCCTCAGGCTCTCATCAGAGAAACACATGAAAACCGCGTATGTGAGGTCACCATTTTAGCTCACTGGCAGACTGCTCTGTGTCATCTCCGTGTATATAAGCCTGCATTTGGACAAGGAAAAATGATATTTGCCTTTGATATTATATATGGAAGGTATCCAGAGAAAGTGAATTCTTCCTGAAGAGGACTAAGGTGACACTGTCTAACCTTTTGTACTCATTCTGTTCTTCACCTGTAAAAGCATCTTTCCAGTCCCACAACACTTAGAATAAGCCTTCATCTCACCCTGGAACCTGAAGATTTGCCATCCATCTCAACTCGGCCAACAAGAGAGGAGACTTCTGGATATACTTATCTCCACATGTATAATTTACACAAAGAATATTTTCATAATGGGTAGTATATATCCACAAAAATGTACTTACTCACTGACAAACAATTATTGTGAACCTAGAGTGTGACAAAGATTACAGACACGGGGATTCTTGTATTGAGCAAGACAGTATGGATTCTGTCTCCATGGACATGTCCCTCTGTTATGTCTGGAAGAGCTGAATCATGCTACGACAGCTAGAACGGGCAATTTTATTAACCAGGGTTCAAGGAGGGCTTCCCTGGACATCCTGGTTGAATCTACATCAAAAAGATTAACTGGAGCTAACCAGGTGAGTATTTGAGAGAAGAGCATATCAGGCAAAGAGACGGGCATTACAAGTGGAATGAGGTGAGGAAAACAACAGAGAAAAAAAAAGGCAGTTGGGGAGGAGCAGGAAGGGGAGGAAGGGCTCAGAAACAAGCCCCATCCCATGGCTTCATGGACAAGAATGAGCCTGTAAAGGAAACCAAGAAGGGGCAAGCAAGTCTTTGGAAGTGGGGGCGGGGATGAAGGCAAAGTTATAGAAACCAAAGGGGAAAAAAAAGCATCTCAAGATGTACAGAGAATTTAGTAAGAGCTGATGTTAGGAAACAGAGAGGTGTGATGAGGACTGACAAATGTTCTTGGAGATGCTTATTGTTAGTAAGAAGCTGTACTTCTCATTTCTACCATATATAACCTTACTGAAAACAAATAGAGGAACTCCATGCCAGATCATCTTGTTTGAGCCCTAGATTAGCTCAGTTT
>NW_023179386.1:0-2505 GCF_002007445.2 Ailuropoda melanoleuca
GTGGTGATGGATGTTAACCAGACTTATTGTGGTGATCATTTCATAATATATACAAACATCAAATCATTATGCTGTTCACCTAAAACTAATATTATGTCAATTATACCTCAATTTAAAAAAAACTATTTACACAATGTTCATAGCAGCATTACTCAAAACAGACAAAAAGTAGTAACAACCCAAATGTCCACCAATGATGAATACTTAAAAAAAAATGTTGCATAGTCATACTATGGAATACTATTCAGCCATAAAAAGAAATGCAATACAGATAAATACTACAATGTAGTTGAGCCTTGAAAACATTATTATCAACAAAAGAAGCCAGTCATTAAAGGCCAAATGATTCCATTTACAGGAAATGCACACAGCAAACAAATGCATGGAAACAAAGAAGATGAGTGGTTGCCAGGGTTTGTGGGGAGTGGGTCATGGGGGATTAACTCCTAATGGGTACAGCGTTTCTTTTTAGGGTGATGAAAATATTCTAGAATGAGTGGATGATAGTTGCACAACTTCATGAATATACTAAAACCCACTAAACCTTATACTTTAAGAGGGTAAATTTTCTGGTATGTATATTATATCTCAATTTTTTAAAAGATGGTGGGGTGCATTTCTGCACTAGTGGTTTGGGCTGGTCCTGTGACTTGTTTTGACCAACAGAATGCAGATGTAACACCGTGAGACTTTTTTTTTTAAGATTTTCTTTATTTATTTGACAGAGATAGACACAGCCAGCGGGAAAGGGAACACAAGCAGGAGGAGCGGGAGAGGAAGAAGCAGGCTCGTAGCGGAGGAGCCTGATGTGGGGCTCGATCCCATAACGCCGGGATCACGCCCTGAGCTGAAGGCAGACGCTTAACGACTGCGCCACCCAGGCACCCCCACTGTGAGACTTCTGAACCAAGACCTGAGGAGGTCCTGAAGATTCCACCATCACCTCAAAAGCTGGGTTCCCCCAGAATGGGAAACCACCTGAGGGAGAAATGCCAGGTGGAAGCCAGCACCAATTACCAAGTATGTGAGAAAAGCGCTCTTGGGTCATCCAGTCCCAGCAAAGCCACCAGCTACCTGCTGGCACATTAATAAGCTTAGGAGAAATCAGGTAAGCCTAGCCCAAATTGCTATACAGAATTATAAGCAAAAAAGAATACTTCCATTAATTTAAAATAAAACAAAATTAAATACCCTCATAACTTGCCATGCATTGTACATTTATCTTTTACTTTCCATTTTGTCATTTCACATAATCCTATAAACATTTTAATGCATATGGAAACAATCTCTCCTGTTTAAGAGATTTGGTCCTCCTTAACTAGATAAGCTCAATTAGTCTAATAACTGATTAGTAAAATAACTCACAAAGCTAAATTTTCTTAAAAGTTTAGAAATCAAGGTGTCTGGGTGGCTCAGTCGTTGAGTATCTGCCCTCAACTCAAGTCATGATCCCGGGGTCCTGGGATCAAGCCCTGTGTCGGGCTCCTTGCTCAATGGGGAACCTGTTTCTCCTCTCTTTCTGCCACCCTCCCCCCTGCCCCGCGCGTGCTCTTGCTGTCAAATAAATAAAATCTTTAAAAAAAAAATTGAGAAAGCATATAGCCATATCTGGCATTACTATTCCTACCGTTTAAACACTCTGAATTAGTGACACTAAACCTCACCCTCAGGGTCTTGCTAAGGTCTACCCTCCAGACTTTACTGAGTCATGTTACAGTGAAACACATACCTTTGTTTTCTAGTGTGAACTGTATTTTTTAACATTTGTTAACAATATCTAAGATGATTCTTCAGGAGCCCATTTCCAGAAACTAAAGACTAAAGCTCTATCAATTTGAAATAAACATAATTTATATTTTCACTGAAAGTCATAAACAGGAAAGCTGATATGCTTTCCAATGCATTATTTCTAAATGAGTTCTGGAAAAGTATAATTGTGATTCAATTGTGATACTGAAGTATTTACTTATATAAGCAAAGCCTGAAAATATCGTTTATATTCATTAAAAGAGAATTTCCTATAAAACTATAATTTTATTTTTTTTTTAATTTTTCATTTATCTGAGAGAGAGAGAGCGCATGTGCGAGAGAGCATGAGTGGGGGAGGGCAGAGGGACAAACAGACTTCCTACTGAGCAGGGAGCCCAAAGTGGGCCTCCATCCCAGAACCCAGGGATCATGACCTGAGCCAAAGGCAGACGCTTACCCAACTGAGCCACCCAAGCACCCCAAAACTATACTTTTAAAAAAATCATTTATCAGGGGGCATCTGGGTGGCCCAGTCAGTTGAGCGCCTGACTCTTGGTTTCAGTTTGGATCATGATAATCAGGGTCCTGAGATGGACCTGTGTGGGGCTTTGCACTCAACAGAGTCCGCTTGAGATTCTCTCATTCTCTCCCCCCACACTGTCTCTCTCCCCTTCCTCCCTCTAAGAATAAAATCTTTTTAAAAAATCATTTATCAAGATGACAGAATTAACGGTGATATCAAAACATTTCATTTTG
>NW_023179387.1:0-1008 GCF_002007445.2 Ailuropoda melanoleuca
ACTATTATTTACAGAGGTTTTTTATTTTTTACTTACCCAGTGCTTAACTAATCCATTGTTCAATATTTGTTCCCAAATTTTAATCATGTGTGTGCACGTGTGTGTGATTGTACATCTTCCCCTCCAGACTGTGTGCTTTTTGAGAGCAAGACCATCTTTATCTTTGTATATTTCATAGCCTGGTACATAGATGCTGAAGGAGTATTTGTTACCACATAAGACATTGTTAACCAAATCGGTTTTTAAATAAATTTTAAAATATAGACTCCATTGTTGTTAAACTCAAGTTTTATTTTCCTTTGTTTACCTGAAGAGCTTCTGCTGCACTATAGTACCTAATTTTTAGTGTAGCATAGTGATTGATATTCTTGTTTACATCTTTGTGTTGTTCTGTAACTATCTTCTTAGGATAGCTTTCTAGTGGAGTTGATGGGTCAAACATTATCTACTGTTTAAATGGTTGTTTATGGGCTCCTGAGTGGCTCAGTTGGTTAAGCATGTACCTTCGACTCAGATCATGATCCCAGGATCCTGATATTGAGCACTGCATCGAGCTCCCTGCTCAGCAGGGGAGTCTCCTCCTCCCTTTCCCTCTGCCGCTGCTCGTGTGCTCTCTCTCTGTCTCTCAAATAAATAAATAAAATCTTTTTAAAAATTTTAAAAATAAATTGTTGTTTATACTTGCTGTCATATTGCATACCCTACCCTGTCTACGTAGGTACTTATTTCCAGACGTGGCCACAGCGTGTGATATCATTATTCTAATAATGTTCTTGTATCGGGCATTCTAATAGGTGAAACAGTCTTATTGTTTGAATCTGGATTTCTTTGGTAATTAGCAAGCTTGGATTTTTTTTCATGTTTGATATTTTACATATTTTGCTAATCATCTGTCTTCATCGATTTGGGCTGCTATAACAAATTTCCACAGGCTGGATAGCTAAAACAACAGAAATTTCTTGCTCATAGTTCTGGAGGCTGAGAAGTCCTCAGATCAAGGTGGTGCCA
>NW_023179388.1:0-1732 GCF_002007445.2 Ailuropoda melanoleuca
ACACACACACACACACACACACACACACACACACACGATGAATATTACTTAGCCACAAAAAAGAATGAAATCTTGCCATTTTTGACACCATGGACGGACCTAGAGGGAAGGTATTATGCTAAGTGGAGTAAGTCAGACAAAGATAAATACCATACGATTTCACTTATATGGAGAACTTAAACAAACAAAACAGAAACAGACTCATAAATACTGAGAACAAACTGATTAGTTGCCAGAGGGTAAGGGGATGGGGGGATGGATGAAATAGTTGAATAAGATTAAGAGGTACAAACTCCAGTTATCANGCAGTTATCAAATAAATAGATCACGGGTATGAGAAAAGTACAGCCTAGAGACCTACACTTAAAATCCGACATTTAGGGGTACCTGGGTGCCCAGTCAGTTGAGGGTATGACTCTCAGTTTCAGCTCAGGTTGAGATCAATCTCAGGGTCCTGTGATCGAGCCCTAAGACAGACTCTATGCTTAGCATGGAATCTGCCTGAGATTCTCTCTCCTCCTCCCTCCGCCCCTCCTGCTCGTTCTCTCTCCCTCTCTCTCCCTCTAATAAATAAATCTTTTTTAAAAATCCAACATTTATATATACTTACATATATATATCATGAAATGTTTATCATATAGATATAGATATAGATAGATAGATAAAAGAACTAGAACTAGAACAAACCAGTAGCTTCCAAACCAGTAGAGGGGAAAAGGGAACAAAAAAAACCTATCACTGCCAAAAGAAGGCAAGAAATATAGGAGATGTGGAATAAAAAGCATTAAAAAGGATGGAAATAAAATGTAATCGGTAATCAAAATTGCTAATAAAAATCAGTAATCACAGTAAATCAGTAATCAGAGAAAGACAGAAAATGAGACTGAATCTTACTGTAATAATTTTGTATAGTGACAAATGGCAACCACACTTTTCATGATAAGCATTTCATAAGCATTCTACATAAATGTAGAATCATTATGTTGTACACATGAAACTCATATAATACGGTATGTCAACTATATTTTCCAATCACAAAAATTTTTTTAAAAACAGATTTTAATGGGCAAAACACACTTCACAAAAGAAGATACGGTAATGTTCAAGAAGCAATGAAAATGTTCTCATTATCTTTATTCATCAGGTAAATGCTAATTAAAACCACAATGAGATGGGCTCCTGGGTGGCTCAGTTGGTTAAGGTCTGCCTTCAGCTTGGGTCATGGTCTCAGGGTCCTGGGATTGGGCCCCTTGCTCAGGCTCCCTGCTCAGCAGGGCATCTGTTTCTCCTCTCCCTCTACTCCTCACTCTCCCTTTATCCAATCGCCCTCCCCCGCTCATGCTTTGTCTCTCTCTCTCAAATAAATAAACAAAATCCTTAAAAAAAAAAAAACCCAACACAAAATGAGAAACCAGTACACATAGTCCACAGTGGATAAAATTTCAAAAAGACTAACAGCAAATGTTGTTGAGGATATGGAGCACCTAAAACTTCTACAATAAAATGATACATCACTTTGGAAAAAAGTGTTGCAGTCCCTTAACCAACTCTATGACCTGACAATTCCAGTCCTAGGAATTTACCCAAGAAAGATGAGAATATATGTCCATGAAAAGACTTGCATAAAAATTTTCATTGGCTTACTCATAAGAGCCAAAAACTGGAAACAGTCCTGGTGTTATCCACGAATAAGACAATGGATAAACAAACTATACTATCATCCTACAGTGGA
>NW_023179389.1:0-1828 GCF_002007445.2 Ailuropoda melanoleuca
GGCATAGAAATTAAGTGACAGAGCCACAATCAGAAAAACTTACAATAAGAGCAATTATGAGGTTGTCAACAAAGCATACAAAATGAACATAACCGAAACTTTAAGCGTCACCTTTGGTCCTTCCTCTGCTTCACTGTTGAGGTTCTTACCATTTATTTGACAGGTCAGCTTCCTTTGTCTCTGTGCCTTTGCATGTGACATCATTCCTGCCTACACATACTCCCGTCTCCAACTGGCTAACCTTTCTGATCTTTAAAATTCAGCTCTTTTGTGTGGTGCTTCCAAAGGGACTAGTCATCTTCTCTACTTTCCTATACCCTTTAAAAATATTTCAATTTTTCAGATATTATAATTGCCTATTTACATCTAGATCTGTAAGCTCCTTCAGAAAAGTAACTGTCTCAGTCATCGTTACAGGAGGAAATCCAGTGTCTAGCCAGATAAGCTATTAATATGTGCTTCAGGATGACTGGATGAATGAAAACATGAACCAGACACAGTTCATTCTCCCCGGAGTTTCCATTCATCATTGGAATTCTTATTTTTCTCAATGATTGCTCTCCCTTTACTCAGAAATCTACTTTCATTTAAAAGCTCCATTTCAGGACAAAGTGTAGTGTTTGGTGCTGGTGAAGAGGATTGGAAAGGTAGAGGGAGGAGAGACGAAAGGGACCATTGGATTTCCATGGAACTTCTGGAAACTACTGGGGAAGAAGAGATGGCACCCTGGCTCAAGGGTGGGAGGCATCACAGAACCTGATGGCTCATGGCCGGCCCACAGGCTCCTTCCCACCCAGTCCCTCCAGAACTTCTGCAGGAACATCTCTCTGCTAATCATTTGACTGACTGCCCCAGAATAAGAACCCACTCTTCTAGGCCTTTGGCACCCATGATGTCGCCCTAAAACAGTAGTGTACTCTGATGTGCTCTGCTTCATGAATGTTCCACTGAGGCAAGTCTTCCCTGAGTTAATCAGAGGAAAGTCAAACTTGGAGGAAGTATATGCCCTGTAGAGGCTGCAGGTCTGGGTCAGAAAGCTTTAGAGGATAGAACTGGTGGAAAAAACCCAGTAATCTCAATCTTTTTGTGGTTTTAGATCTCACTTATGACACAGCAAGAGAGGAACTGATGAGATCTTCCCAGTGTGGACACAGGAGTAGAATGGGGTGTCCCTCCAAACCCTGCCAAACCTGGTCCAGTTGAGCACCTGAACTTGGAGAGGGGTCGTTAGCTAATCTGGCCATTGGCAGAAACCTTACCTGTGCCCAGTAGGGAAATCTGCCTTGTTCAGCTCTGCCTGACACCCATACTTCATGCCTGCCCTTGAGTGTTTGAAGAGCTCTGGCTCTGATGTCAGAAGAACCAGAAGAGGAACCAAGGAAGTCTTACTTTCTATCCTGCATGAGCCATTAGTGGCTGGACTCAAAGCCAGGCCCCTGCTGCCTTCTTTTTTAGGCATGAGTGAGCACACCCAGTCCTGACATAGGAGAGTTATTCCCAGCTATGCCTCTTTTGTCCTCAGAGCCAGGTAAAGGGCTGGCATCTGTTTTTTCCCTCAGGTGTTATTGGGCTTACCTTAGTTCCCCTTTCTTCCCTTCTTCAATGGCGTCTGACCTTTCTTGAATCTATTGTCCTTTGAGACCACAATGAATTTCAGATGACAACAGGATGAATTTCAAGAAAAGAAAAGAAAACAACCCCCCCCAAAAACCCCAAAAACAAAAAAACAAAACTCTTGGCTAAGAGGAAGTAGCATTTGGTAGAATAAAGAACTAAATTTGAAGTCAGAGTGACCTAAATTTAATTCTAGAACTGGATCTCTCTGGTT
>NW_023179390.1:0-1371 GCF_002007445.2 Ailuropoda melanoleuca
ATTGTGTAACACCCGTGCACACATGTGGCCTCTGTGATACTGGTGGTGAGTACCTTCTAAACAGGAATGTATGGACCATTCAATCAATTGCTTATAAGGTTTTTATTTTCTTTTTGTGTGCTAACTGCATTTAGAACTTCCTCTGTATTCTCCACTATTCAGAATCATGATTCCACATGCATTTATGTCAAAACTATATTTTTCTGTGGTTACATTTATTACTAAGATGACATAGGGACAGAAGTTAAACTAAGCAAGGAATTCAATCTAAAAAGATGGACTTAAACCCAGAGAAAAAAACTCAAGAGCTCAACAAAATGGTCACATTACTAGCAGCTCAGAAATGCAGAAGGCATGTGCATAAGCTTATGGATTGTGAAGGAGAGGTTAAGAAAAGGGTACGGGAGATAAATGTGGACGCACACGCACACGCACATGCACAAAACAATATGTTCAAGAAAAATAGAAATGCATGGGCATCAGGTTGGCTCAGTTGCTGAGCATCTGACTCTTGGTTTGGTTCGGCTCAGGTCATGATTTCAGGTTCCTGGNCTGTGTGGGGGTCTGTGCCCCTTGAGATTCCTCCTCCCCTCCCTCTGTTCTGACACCTGCTCACACTCTCTCTCTCAAATAAAGAAATAAATAAGATCTTAAAAAAAAAAAGGAATGGATAAAAGATAAACGCAAGGGTGAGGGAACAAGCATGTGTAGAAAAGAGGCAATATTACAAAGGTTGATACTGGTTGTATACAAAAGAAATCTACAAGACTTTGGCAACATATGTGAGAACAAGAGAGGACTAGAAAAGAACAAGGCAGCATAATAAACAACTGACCTATGCACCACTTTCTGGGCTCGCATCAGTTCCCTAGTGACCAGGAGCTGGTATAAAAGCAAATCGTATGTGCTAAATTTATGTTTATTTGTAATGTACCTTTTAACACTTTGAAATATTTACAGCTTCTTTAAATAATGTCCACAAGTTATCTTCAATAATATTGCTTTCATGCTAGCACAAAGGAGTAGCCAGGCACCAGTTATATTACAATGTATCTCTCTGATGTAAATGTTTCCTTTTATTCCTGTTTTTCCACTTGTAACTAACATTGACTCTGCAAGATTCCCTCAGGCATGCAGATTGGAAAGCAAGCCAAGGTTTGCAGAATGGGATTGGTGCTGGCACGAGGCAATCACCCANGGGCAAGAGGCAATCACCCATGGGTAGCAGTTATCCTTACATAGTCCATTTCAGTCCTTCATTCCTTTAGCCTCTAGTTGAGAAAGATCAGGCTTTTTATTTTTATTTTTTTTTTAAAGATTTTATTTATTTATTCTACAGAGAGACAGCCAGCGAGAGAGGGAACACAAGCA
>NW_023179391.1:0-1516 GCF_002007445.2 Ailuropoda melanoleuca
CCACTTTGGAAAACAGTGTGGAGGTTCCTCAAAAAGTTAAAAATAGAGCTACCCTATGACCCAGCAATTGCCCTACTGGGTATTTACCTCAAAGATACAGATGTAGTGAAAAGAAGGGCCACATGCATCCCAGTGGTCACAGCAGCAATGTCCACAATAGCCAAACTGTGGAAGGAGCCGAGATGCCCTTCAACAGAGAAATGGATAAAGAAGTTGTGGTTCATATATACTCAACCATCAGAAAGGTTGAATACCCATCATTTGCATCAACATGGATGGAACTGGAGGGGATTATACTAAGTGAAATAAGTCAAGCAGAGAAAGACGATTATCGTATGGTTTCACTTACATGTGGAACATAAGGAATAGCATGGAGGAAATCAGGAGAAGGGAGGGGAAAATGTAGGGTGGGCGGGAATCAGAAGGGGAGACGGACCATGAGAGACTATGGACTCTGAGAAACAAACTGAGGGTTTCAGAGGAGAGGAGGAGGGGGAATGGGTTAGCCGGGCACATATTGCATGGAGCATTGGGTGTTATACTCAAACAATGAATCATGGAACACTACATCAAAAACTAATGATGTACTGTATGGTGACTAACATAGCATAATAAAATGAAATTTTTAAAAAAAGTAAAGTGCTCGGAGTTGAGCTGGCAGAGAGAGAGGGAAAAAAAAGAATATGCTTCAAGTTTTTGTTTGATTTTGGAATCGTTTTCTCAATTGTCTTTCTGTTTTCAACTTCACTCATTTCTGCTGTAACTTTTATTAGTTTCTCCTTTCTGTTTGCTCTATGTATAACCTGCTTTTATTTCTCTAGTTTAAGTTGAACCTTACATTATTGGTTTTAGATCTTTCCTTTCTCCGCATATGTGCATCTAATGCTATAATTTTTCCACTAAGAACGAATTTATCTGTATCCCAAAATTTTGACATTTTTCATTGAAGTTAACATATTTTATAAAATTTCTCTTGTGATTCTCTCTCTCTCTCTCTGTCTCTTTCTTTCTTTCATTTTTATTTAAATTCTAGTCAGTTAATGTATAGTGTAGTATTAGTTTCAGGAGTAGAATTTAGTGATTCATCACTTACATATAACACCCAGTGCTCATCACAAGTGCCCTCCCCAATCCCCATCGCCTATTTAACCCATCCCCCGCTCACTGCCCTTCATTTCTTTTTATTAGTTGGCATTCTAGTAGCATGGATGTATATGGGTTCCTATTCTATTCAGTGGGTTATACTTCAATAATAGTATTACTTATTTCATTCTCAAATGATCCCAGATTGTGCCTACGGGAGCTCCTTGTATTTTATGATTCTTTCTTTGACCAATGGATTAGTATGCTTTTTTTTTTTTTTTAATTTCCAGTATCTTGAGATTTTCCTGATATCTTTTATATAGCTAATTCCCATTTTGGTCTAAGAACATACTTTGTAAGATTTCTATTATTTTAAACATGTAAGGCTTTGTTTTATGGCCCAGAGTATGATCTATCTTTTTTAATTTTTTTT
>NW_023179392.1:0-2132 GCF_002007445.2 Ailuropoda melanoleuca
AAGCCAAAAAGTTGGCCCAAGAGTAAAAAAAAAAAAAAAAAAATTCTGGGATTTAGCCAACAAAAGATTCCTGTGTTTAGAAGAAAATCAAAGGAAGGATACAGAAGGTCACAATCACAGCTGAAGTAGCAAATATCTCATTTTGTCTTCTACTTTATAAAGGATGGTATTAAATATCATTGCGACTCATTTTTTCTGATTATTTCTGAGTCTTCATTTTTGCTCTGTTGCTTTCTTTTTTCTTTTCTCTCTTTTTTAAAGATTTTATTTATTTATTTGTCAGAGAGAGAGGGCGCGCACAACTGGGGGCGGGGTGGGGAGTGGCAGGCAGAGGGAGAAGCAGACTCCCTGCTGAGCAAGGAGCCCGATGCAGGATTCAGTCCCAGGACCCTGGGACCATGACCTGAGCCAAAGGCAGGTCTGAGCTGACTGAGCCACCCAGGTGTCCCTCTTTTTTAATTCTTTATTTCCAAAGGCTGTTGACAGATTATTCTTCCTGAAGACAGTGTAGAGGTGATACCCTTTGTGGAGGCAGCAGTGGCAAGCAGAACAGAGTACGGCAGGGCAGGGCAGGTCTGTGAGAGCAGCAGCCACACGCGTGGAGGCTGAGCCATGTTGAGTGACG
Organism: Ailuropoda melanoleuca; assembly: GCF_002007445.2. Classification (NCBI taxonomy): domain Eukaryota; kingdom Metazoa; phylum Chordata; class Mammalia; order Carnivora; family Ursidae; genus Ailuropoda; species Ailuropoda melanoleuca. The sequence goes on from NW_023179392.1 coordinate 626, forward strand.
TGAGATGGAATGCAATGATGTGTGCAAGTCACTTCAGGGATCTGTCCGCAGAGGCCTTCTGAGGATCTCGCAACTGATCTATTATTCTTATTTCATTTGTTACAAAAAGAGAAGGGTGGGGAAAACAGAAAAAGTGACTAAAGGGCCAGGAAAACGTCTGCTAAAAAGACAGGACTCTGAAGGGTCTTGCCACGTAGAGATGAGCACTCTAGTAGCAGAGTGCTTCTTCCTTCCCTGGAGACACCTTAGACCGTGGGAATCTTCTTTCTCTCTCGAGAAGCTGTAGTCACCCAAGAGTTGAACTGTGTGTCCTGCAGTGGGAAGGTGGGAAGACTAGGGCTGTGGAACATCAGGATTTAGGGTAAGAACTTCATAGTGTGGGGAAATTAGCAGGATACTGAAAGGTATTTGAAGCACACCTTTTATAACTCTGGAGATTTGGGGGATGACTTAAATCCATCAGATTTACAAGATGTTCATAGAAGTGCGATGAACTTTCAAAGTTCTGTTTAGCAAAGTATCTGTCTGCCTCCTGTTTAAAGCGGTTACAGTAAATGTTGACCAGATGTTCTCACTCACAGAACAGAAGAATAGTATCCTCGTTGCATCTGAGGGATTTCGGCTATATTAAAGGAGAACTTTATGGCAGCGTAAGTTGCTAAACACCGGAATAAGGTACAAAAAAATACGGAATTACATTCAGAGGAGTTGGGGTGTATATGTGTGGTGTGTTTAAAGCAGATACTCAAAAGGACAAGGTGGCTTAAGCAAAGCAGTTCATAGGAGCAGAGGAATGGAACACATGACCCTTTCATAGGTCACTTCTTTGGGGGATTAACTTAAAAATACAAGGCAAGATCATTTCCTTCAAAGAGCCTGCAATATTGTTGAAGAATCAAGATAAAACCAATGAAATCAAAGCTGAACAATTCAAGAGCATTCACTGTAGCTGCCAAGTTGTGTTGGCCGTTGTTTGTAATGTGGGAAAGGGCAGGATTTTCCTTTCATCTCCTCCGCGATGTTTAGACCACCAAAAACAAACACTCACAGGACCAATAGGACTTTCTTGGGGAGAACAGAGGGAGAGATCCTCCAGGAGAGGTCACTGGCATGGCCAAGGCCCAAAAGGAAGCATTCACAGGGCACTGAGGAGTCAGCTTCAATCAGCACAAATGGCAGATTTAGGGAAATAATTCAAAATAGGTCAGATTCCATGGGGCCTTAGTATGAAAAAATAAAATTTAGACAAAAGAATTTCATCTTGACCAGATAAGCAGTAGAAAATCACTGAAATGGAAGCCGAGAAGTAACATCATGAAAAAGATTTTAAGGAATATCTGTTTAGGGGCACCTGGGTGGCACAGTCATTAAGTGTCTGCCTTCGGCTCAGGGCGTGATCCCGGCGTTCTGGGATCAAGCCCTATATCAGGCTCCTAGGCTAGGAGCCTGCTTCTTCCTCTCCCACTCCCCCTGCTTGTGTTCCCTCTCTCACTGGCTGTCTCTGTCA
>NW_023179393.1:0-3540 GCF_002007445.2 Ailuropoda melanoleuca
AAAAAAAAATACCTCTTAAAGGATTAATAATGAAATTAGGAACTGTAATTCTCTAAAGGCAAATAAGGAAATTTACTAATTTATGGATTGAGGAAATCCCAGTGAATTAAGAAAAGTAGAAATGATTAAGACATTAAGAAAATGGTAGTGAAGGAAAACCAAAATATTTTAACATAGAGAATGCCGAAATTTGATGTCCCTGAAATAGAGATAAAAAAAGGAACTAACAAATATTGTAATAAATAACAACAAAAAAAAAATTTCTGAGAAGCAAAATAAATTTTATTCTAGATTAACAGTATTGAAAGGACATACTATAACCCAGGGGAAAATGTAGAAAATAATTTATCAAGATAATTAGGTTTCTGAATTTTTTTTAAAAAATGATTTTTTTCCAGACTGAAAAAGAAAGAAACAAAAATGATCAGGCAGGCCTCAAATTCTTGTAGAAGGATTTAAAGGCAGAAGACCATGAGTCATATTTCCACAATTCTGAAGAAAAGAGAGAGCTAAATAGCTTATATTCAGAGAGGTGAGATATCATTCTTCTATCAAGGCAATCAGCAAATATTGCTAAACATGATCTCAGGAAATTTAATATCCGTGAGTCTTATTGAAAGAAAATTTCACTTAATATATTCTGGTAAGAATGAATCTAAAATATTTTGGAATAAAGAATCTCAGAATTAATGGCAAATATGGATTCGTTTAAGATACAGGAAAAAGGGTTAATTTGAGGAAAATAAGAGGCTTAATAAATATTGACAAATTAAAATCTTAAGTAATGCCTATTAGAGAGGAGATTATTTCTATTTTTTTGAGAGTTCAGCTGTTGCTAAAATCAAAAATACATAAAAATGGAAGCTTAAAGCTGTATCCATATATTAATTCTTAAACTTGATGAGATTGTTCAGAGAAAAAGAAAGATATAATGATATATACCTAAAGGTAAATATAGTGTATAGATTCATTTCAATTAATCTTTAGCTAAGTCAGATGAAATTCAAAATTTTGTTTAAAAATTCCCACATAGTAATAGCCAGTATTTATAAAATTAGCACCTCCTGAGTATATCTCCTCCCTGTGTATATGCATATACTGTGGTCTATAGTCAGTGTTAATGATGGCTATTTTTGATGATGCAGCGAATTATCACTTCCAATTTTGTACTTACTGAATGGCTATAATATTTAAATAGGCGTATATAAGTGGGTCTGTACGAACAAACAGATAGTTCGAAAAATGTCTGAGAAATATGCGATCATTAAAATGATTGATTTTGAAAAAAAGGATTGATAAATTATTTGAAGTAATAGTATTTATTTCCCCATTTCAGCAAATCAGTTCAATGACTGGGAAATGAAATAATAAAGTGGTTTTCCTATGGGTCATTATAGTTGTTATTTGAAAATCAATCTGTTAACAAAGTCATGAGACATTGAACATTTCCCAGTATGCTGGGTAACATAATCAACCGTAAACCTTTAAAAACAGTAGTACTTACGAAGGTTCATTAATGACTGTTCTCAAGGCAGTGAGCAGATCTTCACTGGTCATTGTGTTTATGTTCACCTCCACAGCCGCTCCTTTGGCCTTCATGTGAGCGATGTTATCAGGTTGGTCAGCAAACATAGGAACTCCCACCATAGGAACCCCATGATAAATAGCTTCATAGATCCCATTGGTTCCACCATGAGTGATAAAAGCTTTTGTTTTGGGATGACCTAGTTTGGGAATCGGGTGAGGATTTCATTATAATAAGGTAAGAGGATTTGAGAGAGAGGGAAAAAATTATGGAGTAACTCAATAAAGAAAGCATTTTCTACAAAAGCTGAGAGCACATGAGCTATTGCTATCTCAGAAAACTATGATTCCCAGGAAAGGAGGAGGAATGCAATCCCTCTGCATTGTCTGGAAGGACTTCGTAAAGTCCTTACTAAAGTAAAGGAGAAAATACCGGAACTGAGACTGAAACTTAAAGAGTCATGAAATGCTCTTTTGTGAATCAAAGAAAGCATTGACTTTATAAAATTAACTACCGATACTCTATTTCTGCTTTAAAACTGCAAGTAAAATGTGACTTTTTTTTTGCTTTATTTAATTTTTAAATTTTATTTTAAATTCCAGTATAGTTAACATACAGTGTTATATTAGTTTCAGGTGTGCACCATAGTGATTCAACACTTCCAGAGGTCACCTAATGCTCCTCTCACAAGGGCACTCCCTAATCCCCATTGCCCATTTTATCCATCCCCCCATGCATCTCCCCTCTGGTGACCATCAGTTAAGAGTCTGTCTCTTAATTTGTCTCCCTCTCTTTTTAATTTTTCCTTGACTCTTTTCTTTTTTTGTTGTTGTTGTTCCATAAATTCCTCATATTACTGAAATCATAGGGTATTTTTCTTTCTCTGACTTTTTTCTCTTAGCATTATACTCTCTAGCTCTCTTCATGTCCTTGCATATGGCTTGATTTTATTCCTTTTGATGGTTGAATAATATTCCATTTTTTATATATACCACTTCTTCTTTATCCATTCATCAATCAGTGGACACTTGAGCTGCTTCCATGTCTTGGCTATTATAAATAATACTGCTATAAGTATAGGGGTGCATGTATACCTTCGAATTAATGTGTTTGTATTCTTTGGGTAAATACCCATTGGTGTGATTACTGGATCATGGGGTAGTTCTAGTTTTTACTTTTTGAGAAACCTCCATACTGTTTTCCAGAGTGGCTGCAGCAGTTTTCACTCCCACCAAAATGCAAGAGAGTTCCTTTTTCTCCACATCCTTTCCAACATTTGTTGTTTTTTGTGTTTTCAATTTTAGCCTAAAATGTGACCTTTTTAACTATTACATATTTATTGAATTATTTGCTGCTAAACAGTTACATTACTTGTCCATTATTCAACTGTACAATTTTTCTTTCCCTCAGTCTTACCAAGAAGATCATTCTGGGGTATCCAATCATAGAGCCGAGTATTGGCTCCTAATGTGGCTGGTTTCTTTCCTTTGTATCTCCATAAAACCTGTCGAAGACAGTGCTTTAATTTTGCAAGTAAAAACACACAGTGAAGGCATCTTAATGCTGTGGAATTATTTCTAAATCATGTGGCCCACCACTACTTTATATGATAGCGAGAGAAGTCGACATAAGGGGTAGTTTGCAAACACGGAGATATAGTAAGACTGTTTACATCAACCCTGTCAAAAAGGGCTTGAACTAATAGTCTATTCAATATAGTTTTATCGTGTTTATATTTATCACTTAAAAGTTTTGAGGTATGAGATTATAAGTAAAGATATATACATAAAAGACTAGTTGAAGCAATCAGACCATGTGGGTTTAAAAAGCATTGAAATAAACGCAAATACTGTGTAAATTTACTGTCTTAAGGCCATCCTAACTCTCATGTTTCAAAAGCAATTTTTCCAAAAATATACCCAGGTTTAAATTTTTGTTGTCTGGTTGTTGAATGATTGTCTTTCCTTCCTCCCTCTCTCCTTCCCTCCACCCCTCTCTCTTTTCTCCCTTCCCCT
>NW_023179394.1:0-7673 GCF_002007445.2 Ailuropoda melanoleuca
CACCCAGTGCTTGGAGCTTACATCCTGAGCTGGGCACAAACGATCCCTCCTTTCCCATCAGCACCTGGTAGCACCTCAGACAAACTACCGTCTTCCTTCCCTGCTGGTGCTCTTTTCTGAGTCTGGGGCCTGTGAGCTCATCACAGCTTTAAATGCCTATAGTCAGTTGAAAGGCTATCTTTCCTCAATTGAATTGCTTTTGCACCTTTTTCAAAATCAGTTGGATGNTCACTTGAAAGGCTATCTTTCCTCAATTGAATTGCTTTTGCACCTTTTTCAAAATCAGTTGGATGTATTTGTGGGGACAATTTCTGGGTTCTTTGTTCTGTTCTATTGATCTATGTGTCTGTCCTGGAGATGACACACTGTCTTCCTTATTATAACTATCTAATAACTTTGGAAACTGCGTAGAATGAATGTTCCCACTTTATTATTCTTTCTCAAAACTGTTTTTGAAGCTACACAAATTCCTTTGTCTTTCCACATATATTTTAGAATAATCTTATCTATCACTACAAAAAAAAAAAAAAAAACACCTTACTGGATTTTGACAGGAATTGCATCAAATCTCTCTACCGATCTGGGCAGAATTAACATCTTTACTATGCTTAGTCTTCCAATTCACAAACATGGTATATCTCTCCATTTATTTATATCTTTGATTTCCTTTATCAGTGCTTAATAGCTTTCAACATGTGACTCCTGGACATGCTTTGTTAGATTTATCCCCAAGTATAGTTTTACTAGTAATTGTGAGTGTATGTTTGATTGTGGTGCCCACACGTACAGTACTAGCATATAGCAATACAAATTANGTGTACATTACTAGCATATAGCAATAAAACTTACTTTTACATGTTTATTCTGTATACTGTTTGACTGTGAAATTCCATTATTAGTTCTAAGAATTACCTTTTCATACCTTCTTGTGGCATAAGCCTGAAATTAAGATTCCATATTAAGAACTGTTCTGATGCCTGGGAAAATCAAGGAGGGGCTCAAATGGCCTAATGCACGTTCTCCTCCTTGTCCTCCCTCACAGTAAGGTCTCCTAACCAAAAACCCTTCTCACCACAGGGACCAAACATAGTACCTGTTGATTTTTGGGGAGCAGCGTTCAGTTCCCTAGAAGCCCACTGAATTCTTCAAGCAAGCCATTCATACCCTCCCATGGGAACCAGGACTTGCCCACCCCCAACTGTTAGGGCAAAGTCTTGCCTGCCAAGCTGCTGCTTGTTCCTTCTGTTCCCAAGAGCAATCCCTGTGCAGCCCTGCACAGTGTGGGGGATCCTCCCCCCTGAACTGTGAGCATATGTGACTAGCGAACTCTTGTCAATCACATCTGTCAGGTGTCAAGTGATCCCCACAGGTCTGCAACTGGAAGCTCTCTCTCACCAGGGAACTGAAGAGGAGGTGAATAAAACAAGTGGCATCACAAACAGGGAGGCCCCACCTTAACTGAGGATGTGGGGTCAGTTTGACCTGTTCCTTTGTTAACTAGCCTCAGAGGTGACAATCACTATCCGGGAGGGAACTGGCAATCACTGGCCAGCTTGTGTGTTAGCTCCTGTTCTGTTTTCTCAAATGGAGGTCGTCATCCGTTTCCAAACTAATGTCTCATCCTTGCCAACAAGGTGAGAACCAATGTGAACTGACTGTATCTAGGCGTGAGGTGCCATGAATGTGACCTGCATCTGGCCTGTATGGGTCTCCAAGGCTCCCCGCTGAGGTGGGCAACCACACATGCTGACTGGTGTGCTTGAGTTCCAATGACTGGGAGTTGGGCCAGTGCTGGGGGCAGACATGCAGATCCTGTTGGAGAAAGCGCACCCCAAATACAGTCCTGGGGATGACCCTCTGTGTTGTCGGTGGAAAGGAAGGAGGCCACGACCCCAGGGAGATGTAAGAATGGCTCCATGGCTGCCTCCTGAGTCACTGTGGTTCAGGCAAAGGGAGTGGCCTTGCCTGTATCCGGAGCTGCTGCTGCCTTCCCTGTCACCATGTGTCCTCCTGAGCCCTCAGGGTTTTGAGGTGCACATCTATGGCAGCCCAGGGCCCAGGAGCTGATGAGAAACACAAAAGTGGAGGGGGAGGGGTGTTTGGTGTTCCACTTCTCTCCCAGTGCAAGACCCCTCAGACACACACTTGCATTTCTCTTAGTGTTGTTGCTTCCCAGCGCATTGAAGGATTCATCTCGTGATGGAGGGGCTTGAGACTCCCAGCCCGGCCATAGACAAAACGATTTGTCTGTCAGAAAAAAACAGAGAAAGACGAGCAGTGTAAAAAGACACTCCACACCCCACAATTATATCCAGGAACAAATAAATTGGAAAAAAAAGGAGGCATGGAAGGAAGAAAACTGGATACAGGAGGAGGAACCCTCCCCCACCCCTGAATTAATTCAACATAGGTTCACAATTTGACTCAATAGAAAATCCAAACTTTACTGAAATAATTTATATGGCGAAAGATAAAAGAAGGCCGATTGGCTTTCATGACTTTACAACATAGTTCCCGAATTAACTTTAATNTGAATTAACTTTAATGTCTGCTAAGATGCACGGGTTGGCTAACCTTCATGGACTTAATACGAGTGTTCAAACTATGGTTATACTAATAAAATAATCATATTTCCTTCTATATGTAATGCTTCTGTATTTAATGCTTTGACATCTCAGGNTTTGCTGCCTTTGGAGGGACTGGCCCTGACAGGCATAGTTAATTTTTGGAGATGGTCCACAGCTTGCCTCTGAGCACACCTTTCACATGTAAACCAACCAATTCAGGGCCTTTGACCCCGACCAGTCCCTCTAAGAAGCTCTTACACTCTGGGCCCCCTGGGGTGATCAGGGCAGGGACAGACTACTCCAGACTCCACTATGGCCCAGGCCCACTGAAATTATTCACACTAACCAGTCTTAAACCTGCTCACCCTGCCTCACCTGTCCCTTCCCGTGGAAACCACAGTGAAGGCTCTTGCCCGCATTTTCCCTTCACTCCCTCTTTCTCCCACTTCCCTTGGCAGCCTGCCATGGCTCTCAGGACCTCCTTTCTTGGGATCTGTGAGTCTAAAAAGCTCCTTCTTTTGTGACAGTTATTTCTATATCGTCCGGGTCCCTTTAAAACATCTGCGACCCCGATGGGCGCCTGGGTGGCTCAGTAGGTTAAGCTTTGGGCTCAGGTCATAATCTCAGGGTCATAAGATTGAGCATCCTGTTGGGCTTGTGCTCAGGGTGGAGCCCCCCTGGGATTCTCTCTCCCTCTGCCTCTTCCCTCCCCCTGCCCCCACTTGTGCCCATGCACACACACTCTCTCTCTCTTTAAAATAAAGAAATAAAAACTTAAAAAAAAAAAAGCCACTTGGAATCCCAACAAATTTAGAGATGGTGAATATTTTGCTATTATAGATTTGGCCAATATGTTCTGTTCAGTGCCTATTTCAATATACTCTCAGTCACATGTGCCTTGACCTTGAAGGGGACACGTTTTACCTTCTTATGCCCAGGGCACCCAAACCACACTGCTACCACATGTAATCTTTGTGGGCAGGACCTTACTGCACCTATCTTTCTCCAGAAACATAGGTATGATATCACATTTGTGACAATCTACTGTGAGGACATTTGTTTGACACACTTGTTAAGGACGTACAAGTGCAGGGGCGCCAGGGTGGCTCTGTGGGTTAAGTGCCTGCCTTGGCTCGGGTTGTGATCTCAGGGTCCTGAGATCCAGCCCTACCTCAGGCTCCCTGCTCAGTGGGAAGCCTGCTTCTCCCTCTCCCTTTGCCCCTACCCGCCCCTTGTGCTCTCACTCTCATGTTCTCTCTCTCTCAATTAACCAAATAAAATCTTTTAAAACAAAAAGGGACATGCAAATCCAAAATCTTTCAGTACTTTTTGGGTTCTGGAGGTGACATATTCCATGTTCATAATTTTTACTGAAGTCCATTTATGCAGTAACTTGTCAATGCGCCTACATTGTGAGGGGCTCCCCTCAACAAAAGGCTCTAGGGTGGGTCCAAGTTAAAATCCCCTGTTAGTGCCCTAGTTAAAAGGCTTTAGCAACCTCCTCTCCCACTTCCTGGAGTCCCTGGACCACCCATGGTATCTGTAAATTGTCCATGGGCTCCCAATGCAAGAAACAGCCCTCCTTGGCCCTGGGTTATAGACCATGAAAGCAGCAATTGCTGGCCATGTACTGGGCTCTCCTGGAAATAGAGACTCTCACAGACTCTGAGCCTTCCTATCCAGCTGTCTGTTATTCCTTGGGTTACGGTACCCCCCACCAGCTCAATATACTTAGCAAGGCCTTCTTGCTACAGGCTGAAGCCAAAGTCTGCTTATCCTACCTGAGGGTGGGGGTGGCTGCTTCTGTCCACAGTCCATTGCCAGACTCCATAGCGCTGGAGGACGTCAGCCCTTCCTTCTACTCTTGGCCACCTAGAGATTCCCATGGGATCAACTGAGTGAACATCAATGGGAGTTGATACATTTGGTTTTGACGACGGCCTCTCCCTCTTGCTCAGGTGCCAACTTCACTTCATAGAGAAGCACCTGTCCTACACCTTAAAAGTTTCAGTCCCAGGTTGAAATTGATATGGAGACATCAGAGTCCATTGTGATGGAGAGCCTGAGATTAAGTTTCAATAGGAAGTGTTGCCTTAGCATTGGATAACATCAGAGGCCCTCAAATGGCCTCACTCCACGGTTCCCTTCCCCATGTGCCCCCACAGATCAGGTCCCCTGGCCAAACAGCCCTCCTCATCACAGGGACCAGGCACAGCTTCTCCCCAAGTACTAAGCTCCAGCTCCCTGACAGCCTGTGGAATTATCCGGCAAGCCAATCATTCCCTCCTGCAGAAGGTAGGCTCACCTTCACTCTCTTGTTACTACGAGGTCTGCCCCCCCCAGCCCTTGTTCGTTCTGTTCCCACGTGTGACACCCCTGTGGCCATGCACGGTGTGGGCCCTGAGCAAACATGGGTAATAAATTACTGTCCAGCTCCTCTGTTCTGCAGCCCGGCATCCAATATCTTTAGGATGGGAATCACTCCCTTCACCAACAGGCGAAGAGGAGGAAAATGAAATCCTTCTGGTCTATACCTTTGTCAAGGCACAATGATGAGGCTCATGGTCTTGAAGTCATTTGGGTAATAATCTATTTGGGGCTTGTAAGAATTCACCTGGGGCTAAAGGGCAGCCTCTGAGTGAATGGTGAGCAGGAGGGAAGACCCCAAATGCAAGGGCTTGGATGGTCTCTTCAAGGTCAAACTCCAGGCAATGGGGGAACCCTCAAATAATCAGAGCAGGGAAGTAACATCACATTTTCATCTCAGTTCTCCCTCACAGCAGTGTGGAGAATGGATTCAAGGGAGGCCAAGAGTGGAACCAGCAAGACTGGTGGGGAGTCTACTGCACTAGTCAGCGCAAGAGACAGGAGTGGGTGAACCACAGCACTGGGAACAGAAANTGCAAGAGACAGGAATGGGTGAACCACAGCACTGGGAACAGAAAGGGAGGGAAGGAATTAAGATATTGGGCAGGCTGAAGATACAGCAGACGAGAAAATTAATGGAATGAGGTCTTTAAAGAAATTTGAATGGATTGTTTCCGGGGTACAATGGAGCAATTAGCCTTGAACAGCAAATGAAGATTTGGAGTGGCTTTTGAGGAAATGAACAAGGGAGTTGACCGTGGACATTTGGGGTAAAAACTACGTAATGCTAATTAATAGGAGCTAGTTAAATACTTTAGGGTAGAACCATAAACTAGTGGGTTTTCATTTAAAGAATAAGATGGAATTCATTCACATTTTGAAAGATCTCTAAGGCAGAGTGACTAAAAAAAAAAAAAAGCAAGTCAGAGGATAATACACTCTCAAATAGACAAATATACATGTATTTCTAAAAGGCCAGAGAGAAATAGGGTTACCCATAGAGTGGTTTCCCAGAGAGCAGAAAAGGAAATGATANCAGCACAAAAGGAAATGATAAAAAATAATAATAATAATAAAAAAGAAAGAGAAGTGGGACTTAGCTGGGAAAAGCAAACTTGCATTTTTAAAAATTATATTCATCTTCTCTTTCATGCTATTCACCTTGTTTCCCATACAAGGAGTGTATGCTCGAGTGTTTGATAAGTTTGGAACATTAAAACAAGTTGATGTGTTCCTTACCCAAAGTACACATAGATACCTGCTCCTTGTAAAAATATTAAAGCATTAGAAACATTACTGGAAGTATCCTTTGACCACAACCTCCAACTCCACCAATGTCTACTCTCATAAGAAGTCACCACCATTGGGGTATCTGGGGGGCTCAGTCAGTTAAGCATTTGCCTTTGCCTGAGGTTATGATCCTGGGATCCTGGGATCGGGCCCAATGTCAGACTCCCTGCTCAGTGGGGAACCTGCTTCTCTCTCTCCCTCTGCTGCTCCCCTGCTTGTGTGCTCTCTCTTTCTGCCAAATACATAAATAAAATCTTAAAAAAAATAAAAGGAGTCACCACGGTTTTCAGTTTGGGGAATACCTCTNATTTTTCAGTTGGGGGAATACCTCTGCAGTCATTAAAAGACCCTGTTTTTGTGAAGTCATACAAGAATATTTTTATTAAGCTGAAAGCAAAACTGCAAATATATTACGTTTTGCAAAAGGCCATTTTGGGATAAGGTAGACACACAGAGTGACTCGCGTTCTTCAAAGAGCCGTCTCCTCTCCGGCTTGAGAATCGTCTATTTCTTTGAGGGGCCTGTGGCCGCCATTCCAACCTTCTTGGCAGGTGACAGTGTTTGGGGCGTGTATGTGGGGAAAGCATCAGTGACAGCATTTAGAAGAAGGTGCTCCGAACCATCCGTTTCTGGTCCTGGGGGGGGTAATGAGAGACACAGCTGTGGTGCGGGGCTTTGCATCTTTTTTTCGGGCTGTGGATCCTAGGGCAGGGTTCAGATGTTGTGGGCCTTGTTTCTTAGCCACTTTTCCCCTTCCTCCTGAATCTGGGGGCTTCACGTCATGAGCAGAGGGTTTCGGTGGTGGAGAAGCTGAATGTGATTCTGCTTCTAGAAACTGGACGAAAAGTCCTGAAAAAGAATTGTTGGCCATAGCTCGGTGATTTGGTTTCCCAGGTGNCTTCCCAGGTGTGTCGGGGGCACTTCTGGATCCAGGCCCCCCAGTCACCCAGCTGGTAACCCCACCTGGCCCTTCACTGAACAACTGGTGCATCTGGTCTTCTTGGATCCCCAGCGTGCCTGCCATCAACCTTAAGGCTTCCTGCCGGTCGGCATCAGGTGCTTGGAAAGACCCCACGAAGAGTCTCCTCAGGAGGGTTTTGTCCACCATGCCTTTGGACTTACTTACTAAGTCCATCAGTTTCTTCTGTGTGTCCTCCAGGACTTCCCGCTGGACCTCGTTCTGTTTCTTGACTTCTTGGAGCTGGTCTTCCTTCAGACCCAAGTCAGCATTTGCTTTATGTAAGCGTTCCTGCAATGACTTCAGTTTCCCTTCTAGGCTGTCGGCCTTTTCCATCCACTCAGCGAGTTCCAGCTTGAGGGTGGCTAGAACGTGACCGTACGGCCTCCCTTCCTCCTGCGAGGCTGCAAGACGGAAGGTGGCTTCCTCTTTCTGCTGGGTGACCACGTGCAATTGCTCCCGCAGCGACTGCACTTGCACACTGGCTCGAT
>NW_023179395.1:0-3852 GCF_002007445.2 Ailuropoda melanoleuca
CCCAGGCACACATCCAGCGACACCTGCCTGAGGCCCAGCGTGTAGACGGGGAGCGTGGTGGGCAGCGTGGAGGCAGCCAGGCCCAGGTCGGTCACCGCCAGCATCGACAGGAAGTAGTACGTGGGCTGGTGCAGGGAGGGCTCTGACTTCACCACCCACAGGATCAGGCTGTTCCCCGCCAGAGAGGCCACGTACATGGCACACAGAGGGATGGAGAGCCATTTGTGCACAGCCTCAAGGCCTGGGAGGCCTGCTAGGAAGAAGAAGGTACCAGTGTGGTTGGAATCTGACATGGTGGGCACACTCCAGGCAGAACACAGGCCCTGGAATCAAAGGAGTTGCTGCATCAGAACCTGCTCTAGGGAACCAAGACCTTTCACTGACTCCCCAAAGTGTTTCCCTGACAGCCATGACCTTGTGATTTGCTGAGGCATTTCCCTGAGGTCATAGATAAGGAGCCTTAAACAAAGGTTAGTTTGAATTACTAAAGGAAATGTTGCATTTGTGGGGAGCCTGGCTTGGGAGCCACACAACAAAATTTGTCACAAAATCAGAATTTGAAATGTGGATCTGGAAAGGGTTAGTCCTAACTCTTCACTATATGTCCTGAGACCTGAACTCTAGGTCCCATGTAGTTAGTGTGACTCATCTGGGAGCAGAGCGCAGGGTCCTCACTTCCTGTCATCTGGAGCAGAGTGCAGGGTCCTCACTTCCTGCCAAGTGTCCCTTCACACTGCCTTCCAGTAGGTAAGGGTATTCACTGTGGTGAATACCTGAATTTTGCAGATTGACATCTTCTGTTATAATTAAAGCAATACAAAATAATTCCCTTTGACACGTCAGCCCACCCACGTGAGCACACAAATACACCTTATCACCCATATGGTTTAAAATGTCAAGCTGTGGCTAAAATTTTAGATACCTTTCCAAATATGATTCATTCTCCAATCGAGCTGTGCATGTGGAATATTAAACAGAATGATTCAACTCATAGAAAATGAAACAGTTACCTAGTAGCTTATCTGTAATTATTCAGCATTATACAGATCAACATACAGAGGTCAGAAAAAGATGTTCAAGGGTGAAGGGATCAGAATGTAGATCCACTTATAAAGTGATTTCTGAAAAAAAAAGCACACACAATAATCTGAGACTACACCTTGGGTCTTGTGTCCTCGCCCTTAAACTTTGGCTCCTGTTTCACCCCCCGCCATCTCAGCTTTCTCCCCATAGTTAACCCATCATGACTTTCATTTTCTGAGGACCCAGTCAAAGCACTGTCTGAAAACTTTCACCTTCCCTCCTAATCATAAACAAAAGGAGATTTCTGGAGTTTCCCAGCATTACAAAACCGAAGAATAATGACCAACTTAATTTTTAGGAAACTTTCTTAATTGTCTCTTCAGAGTTTTGTTTTGTTTTGTTTTTTTTTCCGGAGATACTGATTTTCTCTTCATTTTATCACCTTTTCTCTCAAATGTCTTGGAGAATAATCCAGTATTCCTCTTTCTTTGAAAAGTAACTCCACATAATAATGCATTCTCTCACTTTTTCTTCTGCAGGTAAAAATATGCAAGTGTAATTTATGCCTTTCATATTTCATTTTAAGTATCTTTCAAAACACTTTCAGATATTCGATTTTAAAGCCTCTGGACCCTTGAAAGTTAGCAGATCAGTTCTTCCAGATTAAGAAACTTAATCCTTAAGAATTCAATTATATGACTTTGCTAAAGTTACACCAATCGTAAAGGAGGGTCTAGGACTGGAAATACTTCTGTCTGACTTTTACTCTGGATATTGTCTCTTGAAGATGAAGACAAAGGCCACCTATTAACAAATAGATCAAGACATTCACAAGCCTTATCCTTACATCTAAGTAAATAAAAAATTCCCATGAATTTCTAGGTTTCAAATTTTCCAACACGGTGGCCATTTCTGGTTTTCCTCTTATAATCTACTTTGTTTCCTCCAGATCAAATGTCCTCATTTTCACTCAGTAATTAAACCATCCAACTTGCTGTTCTAGACACAAGATATAAATAAGATCCCAATAATAAGGGAACCATGACGATATTCAAATATGTGAACAAAATAAAATAGTATGGAAAGAGAAGGGCGTATGATTTTCAATTCAGAGTTTCAGTGAAATCTCTCTGAAGAGGGGAGAATTGGAGACAGCGCAAAACAAAAAGAAGGAGCAAGACAGTTGGCGATCTGTGAGTGTGTGGTGAGTTAGTTCTGATTGGTAGGGAAAGCATGAAGGTACATCATGAAAAACCTGAAGTTGTTAGTGCACAAGTTAGCTGAGAGATAGGTATCTGTTCAAGCTGGTATTGTGATGGAAATAAGAGAAATAAGATAAAAGAGACAACCTTCCAGAACCAACACAAGTACTTAAGAGAGCTACATTTCACTTGACTGGGGTGGGGAGGTATTGTCTTCAGTGCTGGATACATATCCCGTGGCTCTGACAGTGTGGGCTGGGGCTGGTGGCATCATCAGCACACGACAATTTGTAATAAATACAGATTATTAGGTTTCACTCCCAGCATACTGAATCAGAATTTCTTGAGCTGAAACCCAGTGCTCGGTGTTTTAACAAACCCTCCGGGTGATTTTGATGCAAACCAAAGCCTGAGAATCACTGAGATGCATTTTTAGGTATAGTACTGTTTTGTAAACAGATGAGCGCGTGCTGTGGGAAAAGCAGAAGGTGGGAGAGAAGCAAACCTTATAATAGAAAAGGGACACCCTTGGACAAAGAAAGAAACCTTGCTCCTGAGGGCTAAACACCGAGATGGGGCTCGCAAGGATGGTGGGTCATAAACACAGATTCTTTGATTAGGATCCTCCAAGCAATCTTACCGTAAATCATTTAAGACCAAAAAAGCATATGGCAATTATAATAAATAAGGATACTATGTTTTTCCTTATAATTTATTTGGAAAGCACCAAATTGTTAATAAGAAAATCTGTAGCCGGTTAACTGGTGCTGCTATAGGAAGCCGGACAGGCTGTTTCATGTACCCCTCTATATACAGATCCGTGAATTTCTAGTCCATTACTGACAGATGGCACAAACGGGAAATAAAATGGAGAAATGTTTGCGGACATTGACCAGGAAGAATTGTGTATCCAGATGGAGTGTTTGAGTACCATCTATGAATTCTTTATCCTATATTCACGCTGCACTGTTTCTTTAACATTTGAGAAAAATCTTTAACATTTCTTTAGCAAACTGAAAGTTCCCTCCCTTTGCCCATGGATTTCAAATGTGGAGATAGAACCACAATGAATGAATGGGCTCACAGTGTGAGCATATTCAGAATTTCTGCCATTATTTCACTCAGCATTTGAGAAAGTGGACTTCCAAGAAAAGGCACTCAGGTGCTCAGATATGTGCAGTGTATTGTTTTTGCAGATTGCATTATGCTGACTGTGCAGAAGAGGAGAGTTTTGTGAGTTTGTGTGTGTGTGTGTAATGGTTTTTCTTAACTTTTTAAGTTTATTTATTTATTTATTTATTTATTTATGAAAGAGAGAGAACAAGCAGAGGGAAGAGGCAGAGGGAGAAACAGGCTCCCCGCTGAGCAAGGAGCCTCATGTGGGACTCAATCCCAAGACCCTGGCATCATGACCTGAGCTGAAGGCAGACTCTCAACCAACTGAGCCAAGCAAGCACCCAAGGTTTTTCTTAATTTTTAAGAAAGACCTGTGAAGTGAAGGGATTTTGTGATAAGAAACCGAAGGACATAGGTGAAAAGTCTGGGTACCTGTTTCTGATCCCAACTTTGGCACAAAACACTGGAAAACAAACAAACATACAAGTAACTTGGGCAAGTTTGGACTAAA
>NW_023179396.1:0-1705 GCF_002007445.2 Ailuropoda melanoleuca
TAAAGAAAAGATTAACGTGCGTGTGAGCAGAGTGAAGTGAATGTGGCTTCAGATTGCTTTAGCTTTAAATCCCTGTTCTGCACATATTACTTTTGTTACCGTAGTCACAGAGGTCATGGGATCGAGCCCCACACTGGTCTCCATGCTCTGAGGAGTCTGTTTGAGATTCTCTCTCCTTCTCACTCCCCCCTGCACTCGGTCTCTCTCTAATAAATAAAATCTTTAAAAAAGAAAAAAGATCTAACAGGGTGATTTTACAGATTAAATGAGCTAGTATTTGTAAAGCTATTAGCACAATACCTTCATGTGCTGAATAAAATGTTGCAAAGAGAATATGTAAAAAACAAAAAACCGTTAGAAGGAAATCTTGGTGACCATTTTCTTACCAGTGTGGGAAACATTTTCTTTTCTTAGAAAAAGAATTTATAAAGGAAAAGATTGAGTCATTTACATAAGTATTTTAACTTTGCTAAATCAAAACCACCATCATAAAAATTAAGACAAATGACGAAATGTTGTTTGCAGCATGTGAAATAGAAGGAGGAGTACATAAAAGTGTTCTCAAAGTAAAATGTTGTGAAAATGATTGATATCCCAGAAGGGAAAGGAAGAATGTAAGCTAGCAGTTTCCAAGAGATGTCAGTGTTCAAATAGGTTTATCACTAGTAAGCAATGAATCCCAAATGAAGTGAGATTATATTTTCACATAGACATTGGTAGAAAAGTTTAAACTGACAATACTAGTTCATTTTGTGGTAAATTGGCCCCATACATGGTTGATGAGAAGATAAATTGGTATAGCTTTCCTGGAAGGCAGTGATTAAAGAACCTCAAAATATTCACTTACTTTAACAAAGCAATTCCATTTCTAGAAAATTATTCTAATCAAATAGTTATTCAGAGAGTCAGGTAAAGGGCTGTTTGTGATAATAGACATGGGAGCAATTAAAATGCCTTAAAATTAGAAGAAGGACTTTGTGGCACAGCTATATGATGTAATACCGGTCCATGAAGAACACGTTTTTGAAGAATACCACATGGTGTGTGAGCCAGAAAGTTGTAAAACTGCAGTATGGTTTTGGTTTTGTTTTTACCAGAATACATGTGTATGAGCAGGGGGGAAATGTGGTTAAAATGGAGGNGAAGCGTTAAGGCACATGGATTTATGGATGATGCGTAGTTTTCTTTCTTTGTAGATTTTCCACAGTTAACTTGAACTTTGTAAAGTTTACTGTCGTAATGCATGGATGAGAAAGTTTGTATTTGGGGTGAGAACCCATAAAATATAAAAGAGGAAACAACACCCGAAACCATTCATCCACCTGTCATCCAGCCAGGCAGCTGCAGGAGAGATCTACTCCTAGCAGAAAGGACAGACCGAGAGACAACGAATGACAGCACGGTGTGAAAATGCCACTACAGGGGTGCTCAGGAGGACTGGGGGTGTTCAGGGTTGGCCGAGCAGGGGCAGGGGGACCGGGAATGCTAAAGGACGATGTTCGCAGCTATGTCACTACAGGGGAGCTCAGGAGGACTGGGGGTGTGCAGGGTTGGCCTGAGGACGGGGCAGGGGGACAGGGAATTCTCCAGGAGGATGGTCACAGCTGTGTCACTACAGGGGTGCTCAGGAGGAATGGGGGTGTGCAGGGTGGGCCAAGCAGGGGGCAGGGAGACCAGAAACGTTCCAGGACGATGGTCACAGCTG
>NW_023179397.1:0-721 GCF_002007445.2 Ailuropoda melanoleuca
CTGGCACTGTGTGAGATTAATATCCTCAGTGTAATTTCTCAATTTCTTCACTTATTCTTAAATTATACTTTGATGCAAATTTTTGAGCAAAATGGTGATTCCCAACCAATTATTAGTAATTCCCTTAAAAAAATACTGTTGTGAACTAGTTTAACATATGAAAAGAGTAGCTCAATGTCATTTTTCCTTGTAGTGGATGTGAAGCTGATTTTCCTAAGGGTGGTGGTTTAAATTTGTTCTCTGTCTTCTAATAAGATAGGGTGGGAGATGTTGGAATGATCAAAGAAATCTGCACCTGGAGCTGGAATTACCTCATTAGTGACTTCCTGTCCAAAAATCAAATTATTTTTGAGTACTAAGGAAATTATTAATACCAGGTCAAAACCTCAAATATAAATTAAGCTCTTACTAAATAATTCTGAAAATTGAATGAAAGATGAGTGTGTGTCTGTGTGTGTGTGGTAAGATTTACAGCTTCCAACTGATCTCACCAAGTTAATGGTGTCATTCATTTGGCATATGAAGTTGGTAGTTAAACACTTGGTAGTTAACAAGCAATTAGCTACATAATATTAGGTGCGTCAGGTTAACCGCTATGCATCCTGGCTTAAACATAGTAGCAGGTTCATTCTAGTCACATGGGAGTCCTGGGCAGGTGAACAGGACTCGGCACTGGGGAGGCTGTACCATCTGAACATCTTCCTTCCCGCCAGCCCAATGG
>NW_023179397.1:7364-9483 GCF_002007445.2 Ailuropoda melanoleuca
GAGATGGACAACTTTCTTCTACACTCTGGCTAGTGCTACATAAGTCAGTAAATCTCCCATTTTGTCTGCTGCCTTTCAGTGCTGTGCGGACAAGCAGTGGGGAGACTGGAGGCCTCACTTGGCTGTGATTCTGTCGAATCAGGCTGGGGACCCAGAGCTGCTTCAGCGAGCCATTATCACCATGGGGGACACCCTGGGTAAGCAGAAGGCAGCCCCTCCAGCCCCGCCCTCTTCTCCTCTAGGCCATCTCCAGGCCAGCTTTAACATCTATCCATAGGCTCTTAGGTGCTGTGCAGGGCCCAAGTCTGCACCGTAGGCTCTCCTCTGACCCAGGAGCCTCCATGTTTGGGGGACAGAAACTCCAGGGAAGGGAGTGTCATTCCTGCCTCTGTTTCCCAGAATTTCTGCTGCAAGCCAATGCAGTCCAGGGCCCCAAGATCGGGGTTGTGCTGCTGTAGGAAGCAACTCTCAGCAGTTGGCTTTCTATCCCTGGTCAGGTTCCCCTGAGGACGGAGTTATCCCCGGGGAACCTCTGCTCCTGTTATGGTTAGTCGTACAGGGACCCAGCTCAGCCAGATAGCAGACTCCATCTTTGCCTGAACTACCCTGGGTCATTGTGTAGTCTGCATTTGTATTCTTTCTCAGGGAACATGGCCTTATAAACACTTAGGGGCTGTTGGATGTTCCAGATCCGTGGTTCTCAAATTTGGTCAAGGAGCAGAACATCTAGAAATCATATCGTCTTTGTAAACTTTGTGACATAGCGCCCTGTTAGACTGAAAACAGCTGTGTGTAAGGTTTGCCAAGTCAGCTGGCAGGCGGCTCACACTCGGTCAGAAGGGGAAGTAGGTTTTGTTTAGTCCTTCCCGGGTGCCAGGCTCTGTGCTGGGTACCTTACCTACTTGAATTAATTCACTTTTGAGGTAATGGGAAATGTATGCGAGAACATTCTGGAAATGGGAACAAGTTGGCAATTATTGTGAATTTTATGAGCCCTGGGAAAAGTTTACTATTGTTTGATTTCAGCAGGAGAAGCATTAGTGCCCCAAGAAGCCTCATTTAAAAAGGGCTCCTCCCCCTGGCCCGCATCTTTGCTCAAGTGTGCGCATCTGCTCCCTTTCACCCTCAGGAAGGACTAACATGCCTAGCAAATTCCCGATCACAAATACGTGAGGGGAACAGGAATTAGAGACCTATTCTGGCCTAAGAGAACTGAAATGGAATGATGTCCTAAGCTAAGAATGCGGGTGGGAGGGGGCGTGTGATTTGGGGCATGTGAATCCTGATGTGAGTCGTTCTCCCCTTCGCTCCTCCTCCTGCAGCTGGGAAGGGGCTGGTGGAGGCCGCTCACTTGTGCTACCTCATGGCTCACGTGCCCTTCGGCCACTACACCGTGAAGACAGACCGTCTGGCCTTGCTGGGCAGCAGCCACAGGTGCGTGGTCTTCTGGGGAAGGGAGAGGGAAGGACATTTTCTAGGGGATTGTTTTAGCCGGTGCTGGGTTTCACGGCTCCCTTTTCCACTTTCCTGTGTGAATTTCAGCTGCTGCTGCTCCCTTCCTCTGGGTCTTTTCTGCAGGGGGCAGGGCAGGGAGGTGTCCAGTGGGGACCGCATCCCGCCAACAGGGGGCCTCAGGCTCCAGTCCTGCTTCCCCGAACTGCGTGTGTGCCTCTGGGGTGTCTTGTGCCCCTGTGACCACTGGGTGGCACCCTGGCTCCATGAGCAGAGGTCACCTCTTCGGATTCGGTAAGACAGGGCGGCTTGCTGCTCGCTCCGTGTTAGGCAGCCCTGGGCCTGGCTCAGAGTCGGCCCTGGGCAGACTGGAAATTGGAGGAAGTTTATGCTTACTCCTTACACCCCTACACTGACCTGGTGCACAAGCTACTCAAAGTCCCACCTGTTACTTATTCTTTGCTGGCCGTAACATTAGGATCCTTGTCTTCCCGTAGACAATGAATAAATGGACAAGAAGTTCTGTTTGCTTCCTAGCAGTCCTCTGTGCTCTGGATCTTTCTTCTCTCCCCTCCCGGTTATAGTTAAGATTTCCGAGGTGCTTACACTGTGCCAGTCATTTTATTTGCACTATTTCCTTTAATCATTACAAACTGACCAAATAAGC
>NW_023179398.1:0-1406 GCF_002007445.2 Ailuropoda melanoleuca
TGAGTTGGGAACACAGTTGGAAATGGGAGGGAGGAGTAATTGGTTCTAAGGAAATACCCAGGAGCTCTGCCCGGAGCCCTGCACCCAAAGCTGCGCTGCTCCTCTGCCAGCTTTATGTCAGTGAATTCTGTTCACCGTGGAAGCTGGCTGCACCTGTTTTGTTGGGGATTCTAGAGAGATGTTTCTCCTCCGTCTGTTCTCACCCACATCTCCTCACTACTGCTTCACGTGGGGTGGGGATGGGGTTGCATTCTTGGCGCCACCGCCAAGATCACTTTTCTGAGCTCATCGAGCTAAATATACCCGGTGACAGCTGGTCCCTGCTCTTCAGAGAGCTATTGAGCTGTGGCTCTAGCCAATGCTGCATTCCCCGTGGTAAGGCAAGACTTTTAGGGAGCCTTCTTAGACCTTCCTGAGAGAAGAGCTACTTGTTCTGAGTCTCAAATAGTAAATCTTCATTATGGGAGCCAAAAGTTGCCTCTTTGGTTTGGTCTGGGTTTTGCTTTTTGTTGCTTTTAAACTTTGTCTCGAATCAGACCTTAGCTATTAGCTGGATGTGGGGCAGTGTTCAGAGTGATATATGGCAGTGCCTGCCTCAGGTCCCTTGGACATCAGAGTTCAAGTTCAGTACAGAATTTTGTCTGCTGCGCTTATGGCTGGATCACTGGGACCTTCATCCAAGCCCATATGGTTTGGTAGGGGAGATAGATGATAACCCTGGTGAGGGTGTACACGGCGCAGAAGAACCAACCTTGACAAAGAAGCTTTTTCTCTTACTTTCATATCCTTACCTCACCCTCCTGCCAATAATAATGACAACTAACATTGGAGTTGTACTTTACAACGTAACAGAGCACTTTTGTGTGCGTCAGGAATCACAAGCTCTCTGCTCTCAGACCAGAGAGCACATGGCTCTTCAGAACAGGGCAGCTAATGCTCGGCTCTGGCAGGTTGTTGCCAGGTCCGTCTGCAAAGCCAGGAGTGGCGCCCTGGGGGTAGGGGTGGAGGCCCTCATGACCTCCTTCAGCACCAACTCCCCCACCTCCAGGCTGCTCCAGATGACAACATGGACAATATGTCCTTTGAAATGGACAATGGACTTTTTTCTTAGCTTCAAGTAAAATGTGAATAGAAACATCTTCAGAAAATGTTGCGTTTTGAAGTTAATTTGGAATGAGCAACCTATATAAAAATAATGANGCCTATATAAAAATAATGAGCTTGCCATGCGGACACCAGCTCTTGACAAGCCCCTGAGCCACCATCTCCCTTCCAATTGAATTGCAGCCCTTAAGCCCTTAAGATCTGGCAGTTCAGTGTCTAGATCTTTAGTGTTTTTTGTTTTTTTTTTTAAGATAACCTGGGGGCGCCTGGCTGGCTCAGTCGGTGGAGCACGGGACTCTTGA
>NW_023179399.1:0-3174 GCF_002007445.2 Ailuropoda melanoleuca
AAAGAAAGAAAGAAAGAAAATCCACGTTGTTTCTGGCCGGAAGAACTAGAGGACAGGGTTTAGGGTAGTCATAGCTATGCTAGTGAAGGGTAGAAACTCTGGAAAACAAAGAGGGCAAGATGGTAAGTCCTAAAATATGTCAAATTCAGGAGGAACTAGATTTCCCAGTGTCAAAAGGAAATTCAGAAAGCTTTACCTGAAAAGAATATTTTACTGAGCAAGAAACAAAGTTTCTAGGAATAGAGAGACTTCAAAACTTAAAGCGGTAAGAAGCTGCGGTCTCAGCAGGTTACAGCTCAGTTTATAAAGAAGGAATGAGGAAGTGTATTGTTGTCAATTGTGACTGGTTACTGACACTTACATTCCTTTGAGGTAGTAGCTCTGATTGAGCTCATTTATGTGTAGCTGATTGGCAAGAAAGCCACATAATTGCACTAACATGAAGAAAGTTTAAATTTTAGGGGGTACCTGGGTGGTTCAGTCAGTTAAGAGTCTGAAGTCAGAAGGGGGAATGAAGCATGAGAGACTATGGGCTCTGGGAAACAAGCTGAGGGCTTCAGAGGGGAGGGGGTGGGGGAATGGGATAGACTGGTGATGGGTAGTAAGGAGGGCACATATTGCATGGTGCACTGGGTGTTATACGCAACTAATGAANGGGGGTACCTGGGTGGTTCAGTCAGTTAAGAGTCTGAAGTCAGAAGGGGGAATGAAGCATGAGAGACTATGGACTCTGGGAAACAAGCTGAGGGCTTCAGAGGGGAGGGGGGGGGGGAATGGGATAGGCTGGTGATGGGTAGTAAGGAGGGCACATATTGCATGGTGCACTAGGTGTTATACGCAACTAATGAATCATCGAACTTTACATCGGAAACCGGGGATGTACTGTATGGTGACTAACATAATATAATTAAAAAACATTAAAAAAAAAAAAAGAATCTGCCTTCTTCCAGGATAGAGGGCTGCATAGGGCTCTTTGCTCAGCAGGAGTCTGCAGTCTGCTTCTCCCTTCCCTCTGCCCGCCACCGCCCCCCCCCACTGGTCCCCTCTCTGTCTCTTGCTCACTCTCTCAAATCAATAAATGAATAAATGAATAAAAATTTTTTAAAGCTTAAGTTTTGTTTAAATTCAGAGTTAGATTTAGGGGAAATCTGAATAGTTTAACTTTTGGTTATGTGGCTATAGGTGTTTGCACCAGTGTATACCCAAACTATGACCCCCATTTTGGTATAATGCCACCGGTAATAGTTTTAAACCATAATAAAGAACTTCAATCTTGTATTATTTTAGCGTTTACCAAGCATTATTACATACTTTGCTAGCTCTCATTAGAAATTATAAAATACACATATGAATAGAGGAGATTGTGAATATTCAATTAACTTTCCTAAAACCAGAGAAAGTGATATAAATGAGTACCAAAATCCAAAAGCTAGCTTTAACTTTTTGTCTTCTTTCTCCTTGATCCAGAAAGTTTGATTATGTGGATCTGGATGGGGCCCAGACATTTCTACTTTAAACATATGTCCAGGTGGTTTTGATGCCTGTGGTTCTTGGATAAGGAATCTGCTGAGGAGAAAATAGGTAGGAGTCACTGAGGAGAGAAGCTACTGTGAGGACCACCTCAGTCCTGGCAAAACTGCCAGGTTTAATTTTCCCATTTTCTTGGCAAATCCAAAGCACAGCCTGCATTTTAAGCTCTTAGAATGTGTAGACCTCCTATCAAGAATTTTCATACCCTTCATCTATTTTTATTACCCAGAACTATCTGTCAGGTTAGGTATCCCAAACTCCATGGTACAAATTAATAATCTGTACTACAGAGTGAAGAGTCACCTGATCAAGGAATGCAAACAGAATGTATATTAAATTCAAGTCTATTTGATTTTCTCTAGGATGTCATATGTTATCCTAAGCCATTCCTGACAATTGAGTTATTCCCATGCAGGAAAATACAGAAGAGAAGTATGCAAAGAAAAAGATATATTTTTCTTTCCTGCCTGGATCTTCTTTCAAAATACACACTGTAAAATGGTACGAAAGAATCTTCTCTCTAAATCTAGCCTACTGTTGGGGCACTTGGATAGTTCAGTTGGTTAAGTGCCTGTCTTCGGCTTGGGTCATGATCCCAGAGTCCTATGTAGGGCTCCCTGCTCAGCGGGAGTCTGCTTCTGCTCCTGCCCCTGATTCTTTTCTCTCTCTCTGTCTCTCTCATTCACTATTTCTCAAATAAATAAATAAAATCTTTAAAAAAATTTTTTAAAGTAAATCTAATCTCTACTGTTTCAGGAGAAATTTTTCTCAACATTTGATTATACTAAACATCCTAATATTAGAAGATCAGTTCCTGTAATTTCAGANCTAATATTAGAAGATCAGTTCCTGTAATTTCAGATACTTATTAAAGAAAAGAATTCATTTACTATCACGAATTTTACTTAAGAATACGTTACCAAAGATTAGAATTATTTAAATGTGACTGTAATTACTGAGTTAAAGTCTTTAATTTCAAAAGAAGAGGCACAGATGATTGGAATATTTCCATAGCTAATTTTTGCATTTTTAATTTTCTTTTCTTTCCCATTAATGGCAACGTTTACACTTTCTTTTTCACTGAACTCGCTGCCTCACCTGTTAGCAGCCACTCTCTCTGCCCTACCTCTTCTTCTGCAATTAAAATTTGGCCTAAAAATGTCTGGGTTCTTTGTTAATGTAAAATCAACTCTACTGAAATTTCCTCTTTAATATGAAGTAAATGCAATTTGGTAGAAAATATCCTGGATTTAGGTTTTCTTTGTCTTCACACTGAGTTGCATAACACTGGTAGGATGCCTTACCATTCAAATTTTATTCCACTGTAAAATGAGAATTAAAATACCATTCCACAAGTTTACTGTGAGAAATATTAAATATATATGTCAAATGTTTTTGTACAATGAAACAACCATAGCCTACAACAGACTCTTATTTACCATTGTGATGTTTGATTTTAAATGATTTTGCTTATTCAAGTAGATAGTAGATGTGTATTTTAACACTTGGGTAATAATCACTGGGCTGAAATGTTACATTTTCCTATTTAGGAATGAATGTTGCAGAAGCACGCTGATTCATCAGGATTAAACTCACAAGGTCCACGTGCCTTAGATTTTTAAAATTGCAGTCTTTTAGCCATAC
>NW_023179400.1:0-3606 GCF_002007445.2 Ailuropoda melanoleuca
GAAAGCTGAAACTGGTAGGACCATATTTTCTTGCACTTAGAGCATACATAGATTTTCTGAATAGAACTTAGGAATACATATTCAGTGTAGGTTTTCATATTTCTCTATTTTCTTCCTGTAGGGTGAATTGGTTTATGAAGATTCAGGCTACGAGAATCAGGGCTATGTAGATCCTTGTGTACAATCTTGGGAATTTAGTTATAGAAGGCATTCTGAAAGTATGTTGTTGATAATGATGAAGTAAATGAAAAATGAATTGCCTTAATGTCTAACTCAGACCATTTCTTGTTATTCAGTCTTTTATGTCTTGACCTANTTTATGTCTTGACCTACTCTAAATTATTTTCCTTCACATATGCATGCAGATACAAGTCAACAACAAAGCAGGTGTGATGCAGTCTTTAAATTCAGGCCTTTTACAAGTAATATTATAAAGCAGCTTATGTGTGCTTACTCTTTATGAAAGTTTTAAGCTATTTAAAAGCTTTATATTTAAAAACCCTTTTAATATTGTTTCCATTATAGTGTGACAACTTACGATTTTGACTGGTAGCTAGATATTACCACTTCCTATTTTAAGAAATTTGGGCTGCAGGTAATAGTATAACAAAATAAACAGGAGCGTCAATGACTGAGAAATAACGTTTGATGATTCCATAGAACGTAGGTAAAGTAGGTGCTTCTAGGGCTTACCCAGCAGCTCCATGACAGCCTCCTGCACTGCGGTCATCAATGCGTTGGCCTTGTGTTCTCAGGTCTGATGTTCCGTGGTTGCAAGTTGGCTCTTCTATCTCTAGACATCCCGTCTTCCCAATACTAAGCTCAAAGGCCTACTGCTGTAGGGTCAGAATGGCTAAAGAACTTGCTTTTGTGTTTTAATCAGGGAACAAAATGTTTCCCAAATGTTCTCCCGTAGATTTCCCGCTTTTCTGCATAATAGATTGGAGAGAACATGCTTAATTTTTTCCATTTTTGAGAGGCCTGCTACTTCTGTTTTATAGGTTCCATTTAGCTGCTTGTCTTATGTTCCATTACTGAGGTTTAACTGTTAGTTTCATATTCATAGACTTGAGGGAAATGGGATGGTGGGTGAAAAGTTGCATTCTAAGTGTTAATAGATGTTTTTGTAGTTCCTGCATTCCTGTGTTTATGTTGTTTTAACTTTGAATGAAGTGAAGAATGTGATGATGTTGTTATGAGTTTAACTTGATTTAGACATGTCTGTATTACTGCACAGAAAGAAGCCCAAGCTTACAACTTCAATGGGCTGGTATTTTATGCTTACGTGCCCGCCATAATTCTGATGCAATTTAGGCATATTAGGAGAAGTAAATTATCCAGAAAATGTTCTTTGTACTGGTCAGTTCACAGCAGAACTGTTTTTGCTGAATATATTCTAAAAGGTGATTGGTTAAACTGAAATGGGTTTAAAACCAAGCGACTTGGATAATAACAAGATAAAAACTTTGGCTGTTGAGAAGTGTTTAAAGAAGTTAGGGATGCCTAGCTTTGAGAAGTTCAGACTCATGCAGATAGGAGAATTTTCCTTTGACACCACAGGTTTGCCCTGTGGAAGGAGAATGGGCCTCATTTAAGCAGCTCCTGACTGTGGGTGCAAGTTTCAGGGAAGCAAGATCTGGCTGAAATCTCTCATTTTCTGTCAAATAAGAGAGTACTTGGAAGATGGTGAAGACCTCTAGAAGTTTTAAAACATTGATTCAGTAACTGTCTGTAAGTGCTATTTTAGAGGACACTCAAGCAGCAGATAGCAACTAGGAAATCTCTAAAATCTCTCCAGACCCTGAACTTTTAAATCTTTTAATTCTGTGATTTCGATTATGTGATGGAGTCCAGAGCTCTGTGGAAAGGTGGGCATAGCCCTGTCAAGATAGTGGGCCTTGTTAATGGAAGGCTCCTGAGTTATCCTTACCGCTGGACACCATCATTGGCTTCTAGCCCAGTCTGAGTCTCCGTTCTGCATAGCAGACACATGGCTTTATCATTTTGCCAGTGTTTATTACACTCTGGCAACCTTGCACATGCCAGTGACGTTTACGTGAGATTGATGTATGAAGCCAGAATGCCAGTTTATTCGTTTACAATGAGAAATAAGCCTGGTAATTGGGGAAAAAAAAATATATATCAGTTTTTCTAGTCAACACATTTCCTTGTATGTGCATTATATTGGAAGCCAAGTTAAAAATCAGACTATTCTTTGACAAGCATGGGATCATCACAACCTGCAATAACTTGTAGGAATTTGATATTGGATGATATCAGAGTCTGATGCATCCGTCTTGGTACCGGGGGGTGTAAACTGTCACCTGGACATAGCAGACATTCTTATATTACTACCCTTTCCATTGGTTTACATTTACTGGAACTGCCTGTATTTCTCAATCAGCTCTTCTTTTTCTGGCTTCCTGGAATGAGTGATTGCCTTTAATGTGCCTTAGTGGTTAAGAGTATGGGCTGTGTGGATTCTGATTCAGGTTCTCACACTTAACTACTAAGGGTTTTCTAGCAAGTTGCTTAGTCTCACTACCGCTTTTGCCACATCTATAAAAAAACTTGATAATGCCCATCTCTCAGTATCATAAGGATTAGTGATGAAATATGTCTAAAAGATCTTTGTATAATGCCTGGCATGCATTAAGCACTCAAATATTAGTTGTTATTAATGTTATTAGCATTATTAAAATTTCTGTCAAGTTAGTCAAGTGATTTTGTTCTGAAGGACATTGCTTTTATATAAGTTAATTTTTCAAAAAGTATTTTGGTTGTTTTTTTATTGACATTTTGTTTTAATTTCATATGATAAGGTTAATGGCTTTATTTCGGTGTTCTTGGAAGGCACTTCACTACTTTCTGCCTACCCACATGTACCAACATCAAGCATGCAGGTAGTCAAAAAGTGTTACTGTATGCTACGATTAGTGAAGAGAAATTTCAAGATTAAATGAGTGTAAAATTTATGAAAGAATTGGAAAATACCAAACAAGTCCTATAAATTACATCAAAAAATTTTTTTTAAAAAGGCATTTTAAGTGTAAGAAAAGATTGTATTTAATGACACTGAATTTTTCTCTAAACACTAATCCTGTATCTGAAAATAGTTTACCTGGAAAATGTGAGGTCCTTTTGGTAATCATTTTTCATTTGGCTCAACTGAGTAGAAAAAAAATTGTCAAATTAAAAATCTGATGAAGAGTTTCTGTCAACAGATTATTTAATCTTACACCTGATAGATCAGGTACTAGCCTTGTCAGCTTGTTTGCCTCTTTGACCCTAGGAGTATGATGCTTCCGTCTAATGTGGGTGATATGATTATACATATCTACTGTGCCAAATATAGAACATATATAATAAATTACCGTTAACTAAGTGGCTTAAAGCAACAGAAATTTATTTTCTCACAGCTCAGGTGGCCAGAGATGTGAAATCGAGATGTCAGTCAAGTTGTTTTCTTCTGCAGGCTCTGAGGGAGAAATATTCTGATGCTTCTCTTTCAGCTTTGTGGCTCCTGGCAACCTTTAGTGTTCTCTGGCTTGTAGCTACATCACTTAACATTTCAAAATTTATCTAGCATCTGACTATTACCTAATT
>NW_023179401.1:0-3349 GCF_002007445.2 Ailuropoda melanoleuca
ATATTCCACAAAAAAACAGGTCATCAAGGAATGTTTTCTACATTGAACAATATCCTTCATAGAGATCATACCATTTTCCTGGTATGCAAAAACACCTGCAGGCAGTTCTCACTTTAAATAGAATCATTTTTTTCTCAATCTTGCTACATTAATATGCCCTATAAAATGATGTTAGCTTTTCCACAGCACCTTGGAACATTATTATGTACCCTTGGCAGAAAATAAAAGCATGACTTTATCTCTGATCTGCTTGGTCTTCACTCCATAGACAATGGGGTTGAGTGCAGGTGGGATAACAATGTAGAGGTTGGCAAACATGATGTGGAAAGTGCGGGAGACATTGTGTCCAAAGCGATGGGCAAGGATGGAGAAAAAGGCAGGTGTATAGAACATGAGGATGACACAGACATGGGAACCACAGGTGCCAAGGGCCTTGTGGCGGGCATCCCGGGACGGGAGGCGGAAGACCGCACAGAGGATGAGGGTGTAGGAGACAGCAATGAGAATCACATCTGAGATGACCGTCATGATGGGAACACAAAAGCCATACCAGATGTTGATGGAGATGTCCGCACAGGCGAGCCGGGCAACACCTATGTGCTCACAGTATGTGTGCGGGATGATGCGTGTCCTGCAGAAAGGGAGACGTATGAGCAGGAATACAACTGGCAGGATGACGCAGAAGCTTCGAAAGGAGATGCCCACTGCAATCTTGCTGATGGTCTTGGGGGTCAAGATAGTGGTGTATCTCAGAGGGGAGCAGATGGCCACGTAGCGGTCAAACGCCATGGCCAGCAAGACGGCTGAATCTAGGACAAAGGTATAGTGGAGGAAGAACATTTGTGTGAGACACCCTGGGAATGTGATTTCTCGAGCCCCGAGCCAAAAGATACTGAGTGTTTTGGGAACACCAGATGTGGATAGGACGAGGTCAGTCATGGCCAGCATGGAGAGAAAGAAGAACATGGGTTCATGAAGGCTACGCTCCACCACAATGAGGTAGAGAAGGGTGCAGTTTCCCACGAGGGCCACAATGTAGATGACACAGAAGGGAATCCCAATCCACACATGGCATTGCTCCAGCCCTGGGATCCCCACCAGAATGAAGAGGCCTGGGTTGTCATTGCTCAGGTTGAAAACGATCATGGTAGAACACGATGACACAAGTCCCAGGCCCTGAAAACAGAGGGTAGTAGAGGATAGAGTTAGGGTCCCTTGAGTCACTCTCACTTCCAGCTACTCATCATTATTGACTCCTAAACATAAGGAGACCATATCAGTTATCCACAGTAGAACACCGTTGAAGAAAATATAGGCTGGTATTAAAACAACTGCAGGCAACTGGCATATAAACCAGGATCGTCTCAGATCCATGGAGACATAGAGTCATTCTACCTCAAGAGAATATATTCTTTCTTCTGGCCACCTCTGCTGATTTACACAACTTTTCCAGGCAGCCTTCCAGACTGGCTGCAATCACTCTTCTCGTGATATAGTTTCCCTCTGATACAAGTTCAAAAGGACAGAGTAGACTTTTTCATGGTCTGGTGGATTATATTTTACGTGACTTTATGGATATTGTTGATTAAGATCTACTTGGTTATTGAGTTCCGTTTTTTTGGCTCCCCGATGCCTGTAGCTCTTTGATTTAGAGGTGAACAAGTCTTCATTGCCGTCCAAAACCCTAATTCAGTGAAGAAGCATTAGCTGGAATCTACACTATCTGGATAACACGCGTAAATGTAAATTAGAAAAGTTTGACATAGCTAAAACTCACAAGCCGCTGTTCCACTAAAGGCAAACAAACAAAACATCATTTTTAAGCACTGTATACACTATACGGCTCCCCAATTTCCTTGTGAACGTATATACTGTTAGATAGACAAATGGACCCCAAGATACAAGCATACACCAATCCGTACTATCTCAGACATACTCGGTACGACTGAAGGGGAGTAGACTTCCTCTCAGACGTTTTACCGTCATATATTTACCCACAATTAATCCTACACAAACATGAACTCTTCACTCCACTGTCTCTCTGTTTCATACATACATGCACACACTGTGCGCACATGGGCACACACCCAACACTCACAGATACACTCTACACACACCATACCCTCAGATGCACATGAAAAATAGAAAGAACATATGTCATGACTGGATTTTGGAACTGCTGTTTCTTGCGTAAATCCCCAGACTTTTTACTTGGAGAGTGGCTCTTTTAAAGACGAACTTCCCATAGCTTCTTCCTTCTCCGGCAATGTGTTCGAATGAAAGCTATTTCTGAGCACACATCGCCAACCACGCAGCCAGGCCAGCGCTCCCCAGGGCAGCACTGACAGGAAGCTTGTGATGGTCACGTTCCTCCACCTCTGAGGCCTGACTGCGAGAGCTCACGCTCTGCCCCCTGCGGCCCCCACATTTTCAATCATTCTTAGACCCAGCTCGCCAGACCCACATCTGCTAGACCAACACTCACACTCTCCACTCTTCTGCTTTTGGTAAAACAGAAGCAGAATGTTCTCTTCTTGCCTTTCTGGCCTTCCCTTATCTACATGTACAAACACTTCTTGGAGCCACAGAAAGCCTCCCCTACAGCGTCTCCATGATTTCAGATCTGGGCTCCGGGAACACATCCAGAGTTCAGAAGGTGGCCACAGTCCGGCCCCCATCTGCTGAGTGCTCCTGCTCTCGGGCTGAGTGACCTGCTTCCTAGGCAGACGGGGGGAGGCAAGGACTCAGCTGTCCCAGCGGTAGAGATGTGGTTAAGTTCTTCAGCCTCCATGTGAAAACCCACCCGTGTGCACTGCTCAGTGCCTCAAACAGCAGCTGGCATCAGGAGCCTGAACCTGGCGCTGTGAATCCCAGCTCTTCAGCTTGTCTGCAGGCATCCTCGATCCAGAGCTGTGTGGGGAGGGGTCTCCTCTAGTGTTGATGTGTCATGCACTCAGTCACAACAGATGTTCACACAGTCACCCCAAGCCATTACACACACACCCATGGGCACACGGGCTGAACGTTCTCACTGAGGCTTGTCATTCCAGGGTCAGACAGATCCAGAATGTGGGGCGATCTATGAACAGTCCGGTCTGTTCCAAGTCATGCCAATCAAAGAGTAGAGGGCGTTTAGGTGAGGAAAATACTTTCCTAGAATAAATAAAATGAAGAGAATGAAAACCAAAGCAATTGTTGATTGGATTCTGTTTAAACAAACCAGGGATGGAAGATGATGTATAATTGTGAGAATTTAAATGTGAACTAATTATTGGATGATATAAAGTATTAGTATTCCTTTTATTAAATGTGTGTATGCCATTATGGTAGATAAATACACACACACACA
>NW_023179401.1:5376-13752 GCF_002007445.2 Ailuropoda melanoleuca
ATGAAAGCTATTTCTGAGCACACATCGCCAACCACGCAGCCAGGCCAGCGCTCCCCAGGGCAGCACTGACAGGAAGCTTGTGATGGTCACGTTCCTCCACCTCTGAGGCCTGACTGCGAGAGCTCACGCTCTGCCCCCTGCGGCCCCCACATTTTCAATCATTCTTAGACCCAGCTCGCCAGACCCACATCTGCTAGACCAACACTCACACTCTCCACTCTTCTGCTTTTGGTAAAACAGAAGCAGAATGTTCTCTTCTTGCCTTTCTGGCCTTCCCTTATCTACATGTACAAACACTTCTTGGAGCCACAGAAAGCCTCCCCTACAGCGTCTCCATGATTTCAGATCTGGGCTCCGGGAACACATCCAGAGTTCAGAAGGTGGCCACAGTCCGGCCCCCATCTGCTGAGTGCTCCTGCTCTCGGGCTGAGTGACCTGCTTCCTAGGCAGACGGGGGGAGGCAAGGACTCAGCTGTCCCAGCGGTAGAGATGTGGTTAAGTTCTTCAGCCTCCATGTGAAAACCCACCCGTGTGCACTGCTCAGTGCCTCAAACAGCAGCTGGCATCAGGAGCCTGAACCTGGCGCTGTGAATCCCAGCTCTTCAGCTTGTCTGCAGGCATCCTCGATCCAGAGCTGTGTGGGGAGGGGTCTCCTCTAGTGTTGATGTGTCATGCACTCAGTCACAACAGATGTTCACACAGTCACCCCAAGCCATTACACACACACCCATGGGCACACGGGCTGAACGTTCTCACTGAGGCTTGTCATTCCAGGGTCAGACAGATCCAGAATGTGGGGCGATCTATGAACAGTCCGGTCTGTTCCAAGTCATGCCAATCAAAGAGTAGAGGGCGTTTAGGTGAGGAAAATACTTTCCTAGAATAAATAAAATGAAGAGAATGAAAACCAAAGCAATTGTTGATTGGATTCTGTTTAAACAAACCAGGGATGGAAGATGATGTATAATTGTGAGAATTTAAATGTGAACTAATTATTGGATGATATAAAGTATTAGTATTCCTTTTATTAAATGTGTGTATGCCATTATGGTAGATAAATACACACACACACAGGTGCCCATAGTCTCTCAATGAAATACTGGCACACAGGATATGCTGTGGATCCAGATGCCCGAGTACTTTCATCCAGGCTCCTCCATCTACTCACTGTGTGAACGTGGGTGGGCTTATTGAATTATATANCAGGTGCCCATAGTCTCTCAATGAAATACTGGCACACAGGATATGCTGTGGATCCAGAAGCCCGAGTACTTTCATCCAGGCTCCTCCATCTACTCACTGTGTGAACGTGGGTGGGCTTATTGAATTATATAATCCTTCAGTTCCACATTTTTGAAAAGGGCCTAATAGTTCTAATTCTTGGTTATTATTAGGCCAAAATATGACATGCCCCAGACCACTGCCTAGTGCAATGTCTGGGACATGGTAAGCATGGGACTGTTGCACTTCTCTCTAGAGATCACATTTGATATCATGTATATCATCCTTTGGGGTCAGACCACACAGTGAAGAAGAGAACAGAACAGACAGGGGCATCCAAGCAACAGGAGCAGCCCAGGCACACACCCACATACACGCATACCCGCACACCCGCACACCCACACATCCTCACATCCTCACACTTAGTCCCATTCTTTAGGTCAGGACAGTGGGTCCTTCTCACATGTCTGACCCAGACCTTTGCAGACAACAGTTACCTTGGCCGTGCTTAACCCAGGTGTATAATTGTGTATCTGTCTGAGTCTTTTGTCATCGTTTTGATAGAGCATCCGTGGAAGCCTCATAACCATGACCTGGGCTTCTAAGAGGGAATCGCTCAGGAAAAGAACAGTCTTAGTGCATGGCTTCTGGAGACTGAGCCCTCAGTGTTCAGCCACCCCTTCTTTCTGTCCAAATCCTGGTTCAGACCACATCCCTCAAACAGCCAGCACTCACCTAATTGTGGGGATTGGGCCACACAGGAAGAAGAACAGTTGTGCTGACAGCCAGCCAGAAACTCTGCAAGAAGGGCAGACACACCAAACGAAGAAATAAGTGGAGGGGAAAGCAAGGGATGGTGGGCAGATCAATTCCGTGCTCATTTATTATTTCTGGCCAGTGTTCCATGTGAGGAAGAGGTAAATAGAGAGAACTTGAGGGACCCTGGCATCTTCTTACTCTCAAGGGAAGAGCATGAGGAAGTTATGTTAACCATGCCCAAGCCTGGGAGTTGATGGTGCCTCTAGTTGTTTATTTTTATTTTGCTCGTGAGCTGGTATGCCTGTGGGAACAGAGCTGCCATGCACTTGCCCACCTGGCACATCACCTAGGGTTCCAGCTCATGCCCTCACGCCTCCGATGAAGAGTGTGGACAAAGCACCCACTATCTGCAAGAAGGTGATACTACCTACCTCTTGAGATTTTATTAGCTTGGGCAAATAAAAATAGTTTTCTGGTAAATCAGTTAATGACTTCCATTGGACTAAAACAGAAATGAGCTCTGGTGCCCCTTCCCTCCATATTTATAATTTACCCCTTTAACAATTGAATTATACCCTTGCCCTTCACACCCACTTAAATAACAGCAACAAACTATTATTTTACACACAAATATTATGGTTCTATTTGCATGATGGAGGAAGGGAGCTGGCTCTTCCATCTAGGATGGCCAAGCAGGAGTCCTAACCAAATATGTCAAAATGATAGTCCCCATAATTCAATCACCACCACGTCTATAACAATTTGTTTAGCTTGAAATCCTGTTACTTTTCTTCATTGATTTAGTGGTTAAATGAGTAACATGGAAATTTTCTTCTGCCTGTTTAAATATTTTATACATGTTAATTTTGGCCCCTATCAGTTACTTGAACTGCCATTTTCCTCTTTTGCACAACGTGGCATCAGATTTATTTCCCTGGAGACTCCTAAACCCTGCAGAAAGGTTTTGTTTTTTTTTTTTTAAGCTTTTATTTATTTATTTGACAGAGAGAGAGAGACAGTGAGAGAGGGAACACAAACAGGGGGAGTGGGAGAGGGAGAAGCAGGCTTCCTGCCAAGTGGGGAGCCCAATGTGGGGCTTGATCTCAGGACCCTGGGATCATGACCTGAGCCGAAGGCAGACGCTTAACAACTCAGCCATCCAGGAGGCCCGAAAGGTATTTTATTGGTTTCTGTCTACCTGGAGTTGACTGTGCCTTTCCTTCATGCAGTTGAGGGGTTAGGTTTTTGTTTGGTTAAAGTAGGCTGCCCACCTCACGAGGGGTAAAGTTGCCTATGGGCAATACAGTGACCACTGAATCCAGTGACCTGTACCACTACCAAACTATCACAAACCCCAAAACAAGATCAATAGATTCAGGGATAATGTTTTAAAATACAGTTTGAACTAAAATTCCTATACCCTCCGATTATTCTTAGAATATTTAACTCTTTAAAAATGATCTAGATGTTTGCATCTTCTTCAATATTACCTTTTGCTGTTTCATCTACTTAATGACCTCCCCATCAATCAGGTTCCATTTCCTTTAACACTGAGCCTTTCTTTAGCTCTGTGTCTTTATATGTGCTAATTCCTCAGCCTTTTTCTTTCTTTCTCCTTTTCTTTTTTTATAAATAAGCATAGTGGAGTTTATTCATACATAGTGGAGTAAACGTTCAAAATTATTTGCTTTTCTTTTTTCCAGATTTATTGAAATACGATTGGCATATAAAATTCTCTATATTTAAAGTGTACAGTGTGATATTTGACGTAGATACGCATCACAAAATGATTAACACATCTGTAACATCTCAGACTTAGTCTTAATGTGTGTGTGTCTGGTGAGAATGTGTATGCTCTACTCTCTTAGCAAATTTCAAGTAAACAATACAGTATTTTAACTGCAGTCATCATGCCATACTTTAGATCTCCAGAACTTATTCATTTTATAAGAGAAAATTTGGACACTTGGACCAACATTTTCCCTTGTTTACCGCACCCATCCCCCACTAACAATGATTCTCCTCTTTGGTTCTGAGTTTGGTTTTTTGTTTTGTTTTGTTTTGTTTTAGGTTCCACATACAAATGACACCACACAGTATCTGTCTCTCTGTCTGGCTTATTTCACTTAGCATAATGCATTTCATCCATGTTGTTGCAAAATGCAAGATTTCCTTTCTTCTCGTGGCTGAATAATATTGCATTGTGTAAAATCAGATTTTCTTTATTCTTTCATCCATTGTTGAAAACAAGTGCTTTCCATACTAGGCCGTTACGAATATGGCAGCGCAGATATCCCTTTGAGATACTGATTTCATTTCCTTTGGATATATACGCAGAAGTGAGATGGCTGGATCAAATGGTAATTCTATTTTTAAATGTTTAAGGATCCTTCATACTTATTTCCATAGTGGCTGTAATAATTGACATTCCACCAGCAGTGTTCATGGGTGCCTTAACCTCCAATCCTCACCAATATTTGTTCTCTTGTCTTTTGGATAATAGCCATCAAAGCAAGGGGGCACCTGGGTGGCTCAGACAGTTACCCATCCAACTCTTGATTTCAGCTCAGATCCTGATCTCAGGGTCTTGAGATCAAGCCCCATGCCCAGCTTAAGATTCTTCCCTTGGTTCTCTGCCCCTACCACCCACCCCTTCTCTCTCTCTCTCAAAAAAAAAAAAAAAAAAAAGCCATTAGAGCAGGTGTGAGACAATAGCCATCAAAGCAGGTATGGGGTGATCATTGTGGTTTCTGCTTTTCCCTGATGCTTAGCACCTGTTGGCCATTTGAATGCCTTTTTTTTTTTTTTTTGCAAAAAAAGCCTAGTCAGGTTCTTTGCTCATTTTAAATCAAACTATCATCATTATTTTTGCAATAGAGTTGTATGAATTACTTAAATATTTCAGAGATTAACTCCATTACAGATATATGGTTTGCAAATATTTATTCCCATTCCTTACAATGCTTTTTCATTCTGTTGTTATTTCCTTTGCTGAGCAGAAGCTGTTTCCTTTGTTGTGGTCCCCTGTGGTTAAAGGTAATCTCTTCCAGGAAGGATGGTCTGCACACCTAAGCTGAAGCTGTTTTCTAGGTGATAGTCTGTATCGAAGAGCACTGCTTTTTAATTTTTATTTGTTTCTATGTGTCATAAAACCTAAGAATCTGAAGTTACATGTCCATTGGTCTGTTTACGTGATTGAGGCTCTCCTCCCTCACTAAATTACAAAGACCAGGAGCATAAGACTCATTTCTGTTCAACATGGTAAACAGTGCGCCTAACACGATGCTTCAGAAATGTTTGTCAAATATTTGGTCAATATTCTTGAAAGAAGGAAGGAAGGAAGGAAGGAAGGAAGAAAGGAAGGAAGGAAGGGAGAAACGAAAGAAGGAAGGAGCGTTTCCTAGAATGCACTCAGTACTCTAAATGTGCTAGAATATTCAGACTACACTAGACCTAAGGTGATTTATATTATATTGATTCCCAGCAAAATTTTTAGCCTTTGTTGAACGGAAATTCAGATGTTCAACTGCTCTACACTGGGATGTGGACATTTTCAGAGTCCCATGAAACTACATTCTATAAGAATATGATTAATTACTGGAACCTTCTCTCTGTGAGCTCTCTGATTCTTCATGGCAGGAGTAATTGAACTTCTCTAACCATCTTACTATCTTCTAGTTTACATGCTCTATGAATTATGAAACTAATCATGCTCATCTCTCACACAGACTTGAGCTTAAATCTTCACCCTTGTGCAGTAAGAGAATACAAACTCATGATAGAGGGAAAGTACTTAAGCCTACTTCTTATCTTATTTTGTTAACAAATCTTTCTCACTACTTTTTCTTTCTCTTCCTCCACTGGCTCATCTATTTATACTCCATAGTATTTTTATTTATGGTGTTCAAAATACAACAAATAATTTTGGAAAAAAATAATATGTGACAGTTGTCACACGGGAAAAGAACATACAGTCAAACTAAGGTCTCTGCGTCCACTAAAAAAGTCTTTCTTATTATAATTCTAGTTGAGAGTTACTGTAGGATGGTGACTCTAATCCCATGTAAATGGGGTGGGAAAGCAGTGGAGTTAGAGAGACCATATAGAACTCTGGTGTTTCCATTCAGAGGAAAGTGAGGAGTGTTCAAACCACTATGGGGACACAGGGGGAGTGTGAGCACTTTCACTATATAGAAAGAAGCCATAGGTATTGCAGGCATCTTAGATCTGGGAGAAAAGCAGACATCAACTATCGTTGACACCTGACAAACACCAAAAATTGTTAATCCTTGATGAATTTAGTGACTGAGTGACTCCCTCTGACCCAATTATAGACATGTTGGGTTTGAAGAGAGAAGGAATCATGCAAATAAAGACACATGGTTAGCGTTGGATGACATCTCCTTTGAGATATGAGAAGGAAGAGAAGACTTGGACCACCAGTTCTTCCAGCTGCCCAGGTTTCAATCCCACATCTTAGTCTGTACATACTTTTCCTTTTCATTGGCCCTAGGAAGTTAGTATCAACTTATGTTTATTCTTCGGGGACTCTGACCACTCACATCTCATTTGGCTTTTCCTAGCTTGAGTGCAAAATGAGCTTTGGGTTCCTGATTATCTTCTTCCTTTGTCCAAAATAAATGCCTGCACTCTTAACTTAAATTTCACGATGATTTGCCATTCATTTAAGTGATAAACATTCCTTATACACCTATGACAAGTCACGACCCATGCTTGATGCTGTCTAGAAATGAATTGGAGTAAGCAAATTAAAAGTCCAAAACCTCAGAGACATCACAATAGAAATGCCTTGATCTTCAGTGACATATAAACTCCTAAAAAGTATAAATCTGAAAAAAAAAATTATTTGGATTCCTTAGACACACGTTTATCACAACAAAGAGATGCTGATCTTTTTATTGTTTTCAGTAACAGTTTTGTAATTGCCTTAGGACAATCAGACGGAATTGCCAAATTTTCATTTCTAGAAATAAATATACTCTTGTATACTATTTCCTATACTCAGATTTATTTATTTATTTATGCAATGGAAATACCTGAGTAGCTTCTGCCTAAAATAACAAAGAAGGCAAACCACATCTCTGATTAAGAACGAATTTTTTCCTCTGTCCCTTCTCTGGACCCTTGGCTACAGAGTCAGTCTCTAACCTACCCTCCCAGACTTCAGGCCTATATCACTGAGACCCCTGGGGAAAGAGCAGAAGAATGACTTTGTCCCGGATCTGCTTGGTCTTTACTCCATAGACAATAGGATTGAGTGCGGGTGGGATAACTACATAGAGGTTGGCAAAGAGGATGTGAAAGGTACGAGGGACATTATGGC
Source organism: Ailuropoda melanoleuca (assembly GCF_002007445.2). Lineage (NCBI taxonomy): Eukaryota > Metazoa > Chordata > Mammalia > Carnivora > Ursidae > Ailuropoda > Ailuropoda melanoleuca. Next base: position 12,701 of record NW_023179401.1, read on the forward strand.
CAAAGCGATGGGCAAGGATGGAGAAGAATGCTGGTATATAGAACATGAGGATGACACAGACATGGGAACCACAGGTGCCAAGGGCCTTGTGGCGGGCATCCCGGGACGGGAGGCGGAAGACCGCACAGAGTGAGGGTGTAGGAGACAGCAATGAGAATCACATCTGAGATGACCGTCATGATGGGAACACAAAAGCCATACCAGATGTTGATGGAGATGTCCGCACAGGCGAGCCGGGCAACACCTATGTGCTCACAGTATGTGTGCGGGATGATGCGTGTCCTGCAGAAGGGTAAACGATTTGCAAGGAAAACACATGGAACTATAACACAGAAACTTCTGAAGGAAATTCCCACGACAATTTTGACAGTGGTCCCAGGGGTCAGAATCGTGGTGTATCTCAGAGGGGAGCAGATGGCCACATAGCGGTCAAACGCCATGGCCAGGAGTATAGCCGAGTCCAGGACAAAGCTGTAGTGCAGAAAGAATAACTGGGTGAGGCAACCAGGAAAACTGATGTTCTGGGGACCACGCCAGAAGATGGTAAGGGTTTTGGGGACACACGTGGTAGACAAGATCAGATCCATCATGGCTAGCATGGAAAGGAAAAAGAACATGGGTGCCTGAAGACTCCGCTCCACAGCAATGAGGTAGAGAAGGATACTGTTGCCCCCAGTGGCCACAAGATAGACAAAGCAGAAGGGGATGCTGATCCAGACGTGGTACTGCTCCAGGCCGGGGATGCCCAGAAGGGTGAAGTCACCTGTGTTGGAGCTGCTCAGGTTGTGCATGGCCAGCGTGGTCTGAGGAATGGATTCTGAATCTGAAAAACAAGTCGTGTGTAATGAACCTGAGTAAATTCTGTGGTAATTCTTCCTCCACTCTCTCCTTCAGGCCAGCTCTCCTCCTTCCTCTCTGCTAAGAACGAACCTCCCAGTGCTAGTAAAAGCTCTACTCACCTCTTCAAGAAAGATTCCCTAGACACGGTATCCTGGTAGTAGTCACTCAGTGCTTCTGGAATTTTCTTCATACTGTTCAAAATGCTATTCCCA
>NW_023179402.1:0-1631 GCF_002007445.2 Ailuropoda melanoleuca
AGGCAACAGTGGGACGGAAAGAGAGGACTTACAAAAGGACCTGAGAAAACTTGGAGACGATGGATATGTTCTTAATCTTGATGGTGGTGATGGTTTCACATGTGTATACATATGTCAAAACTTAATTTATACACCTTAAGTATGCACACTCTGTTGTATGTCAACTCTACCTCAATAAAACTGTTTTTTAAAGTTTTGCCTCTGAGGAGAATTAGAGGGTAGAGAGAAAAAAGGGAAAGACACTGCTTTCTGATTTTATTACAACTCCTTTACCACTAGTTGGATTTTTATCTATTTTTTAATGCACTGGATTTTTATATTTTTAACTAATCACTTTGATAAAATAAAAATTAATTAAAGAAACTTCAAGGAAAGGGAATAAAACAGTTGAGGATCGTTTCATAGANAAACAGTTGAGGATCGTTTCATAGACGTGATAAGATTTGACCTAGACCCTGAAAAGAGAGAAAGGAACTAAAGCCTATTGGCATAAGTACCAAGTACTGGACTTCACATTATACATGTGAAAACTTGCTTCTCACAACAATCTTGTGAAACATTACTGCCCCATTAAACAAATAATAAAGTCAGACTAAGAGATTTTTTTTAATTATTAGTGTTTTTGAGAACTTTTTTTTTTTTAAAGATTTTATTTATTTATTTGACAGAGAGAGAGACAGCCATCAAGAGAGGGAACACAAGCAGGGGGAGTGGGAAAGGAAGAAGCAGGCTACCAGGGAGGAGCCTGATTCAGGGCTCGATCCCAGGACCCTGGGACCACGCCCTGAACCAAAGGCAGACGCTTAATGACTGAGCCACCCAGGCGCCCCAGAGATTTTTTTTTTTAGATTTTATTTATTTATTTGAGAAAGAGAGTAAGACAGAGAGTGAGCATGAGTTGGGGGAGGGGCAGCAGGAGAAGCAGACCCCTCGGTGAGCAGTTAGCAAGTCCCTGAGTCCCAGGACTCCAGGATCATGACCTGAGCCAAAGGCAGACACTCAACCTACTGAGCCACCAGGCATCCCAGGCTAAGAGATTATTTAATTTACCCGAGTTCTCACAGTAAACAAATGGCAGAGTCAAGATTTTATTCCAGGTCTACCTGTCCTTACAGTCAATGTTCTTACCCTTAAATGTACTAGCACAATGTTTGTATAAAGAAGGCCCTTTTTAATATTTTAAAAATTATATCACAAAAGGTATGCATAGGCGGCTCAGTTGTTTGGGTGACCAACTCTTGATTTTGGCTAAGGTCATGATCTCGGGGTTCTGAGATGGAGTCCTGTATCAGGCTCCACACTCAGTGCNCAAGAGTCTGCTTGGAATTTTCTCTCTCTCTCCCTCTTCCTCTCCCCCTCCCCCCACTCATGCTCTCTCTCTAAAATAAATAAGATCTTTTTAAAAAATTATATCAAAGAGTATTCTATTAAAAATGTTTTAACTAAATTCCAAATTGCACAAATAGAAAAGTAATTTGCCTAGGTCGAGTGTGAAAACATAAGGTGGGAAAATAGACAGACTGATAATTACATATTCAAACAGCAGTTCTCGATAGCTTTAAGTAAACCTGCAGAAGATCCTGAAACCTGCAGAAGATGCCATTCAGGAGGGCCCTAGGATTCAAACTAAC
>NW_023179403.1:0-2409 GCF_002007445.2 Ailuropoda melanoleuca
GCAAAATAGCAGGCATGAGAAACACTCCAGGTCTTAGTCTGTTCAGAACTGGAGGTGATCGTCCCCTTACCACAGAGCTGGTCCCATCACACCTGGAATGTGACCTCGCATTCCAATCCCCAAACCCAGAGAGAGCCCTGGACTAAGGGAGCCCTATCTGACCACAAGAGAGAGACTGGAACAAAGAGGGAACAGTTCCCACAAGGGTGAGGTGAGGGAAGGAGGGAGTCCAGAGGACACAATCTTCATCTGTCCCTGCCGATGCACTGTCTTAGCATAGGAACTGAGTTGTTCTGGGTGTCCTGAAAAGCAACACAGAAACAGATATGGATATTACAAGGGAGCTTGAGACATATTTTCTCCCAGCCAAAGCTGTCCCACAACAGTCCAGGCAACCTTTGAAAATAGTGAGCTCTCCGTTATTAGAGGTGTTCAACAGAGCCTGGGTGACTGCTCGGCAAGGTTGCAATGGAAAGGATTCCTACAAGATGGAATCGGCTGAACTAGGTGGCCTTTGAGGTCTCTCCCAGCCCTGAGCTTCGGTGTTTGGAATACATAGTGGAGTGAATGAAGACTGGATGACTACTTAATACTTTGTTGCTTGGATGATGGTTGAATGGTTAAAGAAAGTGATTGAATGAATGAATGAATGAATGAATGAATGAAATTGACTGGCCACTCCAATGAATAAAAGATATTTGACTGAGTGAAGACTTGTTCATTCTTTGATTAGCTGATTGAAGATTGATTGGTTGGTTGAAGTAATGAATTAGCAAACATAAAGTACGGATAAGCAGGCTGGTTGAATGAAGGTTTGATAGCTGGTAGGATTCAGTTCCTCAGTTCCTATTGCATTCTCTTATCTTGCCCTTTATCCTGCTTGTCTTTCTTTTCCTTCTAAGTGTAGTCCAGAAGAAATGTTTTCTTTTGTGTGCTTGGTGTGGAAAATTTTGTAGGCTAAAGAGTCCTTTTGCATAATCAGTATTTCATCTTAGGCAAATTTGACTGCCCAGGCGCATGGTGGTGACTGGTATAACCCGCTTCAGGACTCATGGGAGGTGTGAATTTAGCATCTTGGCCAGGGAAGTGCAACTAAAGGTCACACCTGGGGCTTGGTCTGTTTGGCGCTTCACATGGAGGCAGAAATTACTGCCTTCTCGGGCTAGATCAACCAACTGCTATTGCCATCAGCTTCTCCATTTGGTCTGTCAGCTGAGTTCAGTGTCCCTGTCAGGTTCAGAGGGATCGGGGCACAGGCTGGTTACAGAGTCCATTTTTACCGTACAGATGGGAAAACTGAAGCTCACAGAGGAGGCATGAACTGCCCAAAGTCAAATACTTTCCTGACTCACTGCTCAGTGCCCCTTCCCCTGGACTGGGGTGCTGAGAGCAGACCACCCTGAGACCTGCAGTGTTTCTCTTGGGAAGTGATGACCTATGACCTCTGGGCTCTGAAGCCTCTTCAGCTGGGACTGGATGGGGATTGAGCTACTGAAAGTTAGGGTGGTCCCACAGCCAGGGGAAGGGGCAGCCACTCCCACCCAGGTCTGGTGGGGATGCTCTACCTACCCCAAGCATTTCCCTACCTATACTCCCTCCCTTGGCCTCCCTTACCCTATTGTGCTCTCCCCTCCCATCTGTCAGTGCTCCTATCCACTTCTCTAGCCTGTGTCCCCAAGAGACCCCTTCAGGTAAAGGGTGACAAGACAGAACAAATTGATGGGACAGCATTGCAGGGTGCCCGGGTTCAATTGTCTAGTCCTCAAACTGTCAAGAGCCTGCCAAGTCTCTCGTGAACACTGATTGGGCGGGCATGCACGCCTGGGGCCCAGGTCAGGGGGCCCGCAGACACTTCCTCCTATTGCGCGTGCATCAGCGCAGAGCCCTATCCCGCCCACGTGCGCGGCCCCGAACGGAGGCGCGCGCCCGGTCGGCTGGCGGGAAAGCTAGCGTGAAGCCCCGGGCTGGCTCTCTGTGTGTNCGCGTGAAACCCCGGGCTGGCTCTCTGTGTGTGGGAGGGAGGACAGGAGGCGTTTGGAACGTGCAGCTCTCGGAGACAACGGGAGGGATTTTCATGCTCCACTAGCGTTTCTGCCCCTCCTATTCGTCGACCGATCCGTTAGTTCCCCCACGTCCCCCGCCGAGATCCGAAGCCCCGCTCCGCGGCCCCGCTCCCTCCCTACAGCGTGGCCTGGCCCCTGGAACCCCGGTCTGGACTCAGTTGTCCCCTCCACCGCCGGAGCGGGGCGCTGCGCCACACGGTGGGGCCGGAAATTCCCGAGGCTGAGCCGGGAAGCCGAAGCCGAGAGCGCGGCACCGCCTTCCTCCTCCCGGGACGGGGCGGGGCCTTGGGCCCAGCGAGGGCTGGGCTGCTTGAGTGGGGGCGGGGGGCCGCGTCTGCGAGGAGCT
>NW_023179404.1:0-4320 GCF_002007445.2 Ailuropoda melanoleuca
AGACTTTCCTGAGGACAAAGTGGGATAAAAATAAAGTATTTTATTGTGGTAAGAACTCTGAACTTAAAGTCAGGTGGAGAAGTTCCTAGATCTGCTCTACCACCAACACTCTGGACACGTGCGGACTGTGTGGTCAGGTCTCTGAATGAAGGCTCCACCTCTAAGTTGATAGGATAAATCCATGGCATTTACATTGTGTTCCCCAGTGCCTACAGGGAGTCCGTAAGTCTTTTGTTCTAGTTATTTTATATATAATTGTGGTAAAATACACATATCATAAAATTTACCATTTTAACCATTTTAAGTGCACAGTGCTGTAGTATTTTGTACATATCCATTGTTCTGTAATCAATCTCCAGGACTTTTCATATCCAGATTCTATACCCATTAAACAACTCCCCACTTTCCCCTCCCCTTTCCCCTTGTAACCACCAGTCTACTTTATTTCTATGAGTGGCTACTCTAGATACCTCAGATAAGTGGAACCATGCAGTATTTGTCCTTTTGTGACTGGCTTTTTTCATTTAGAATAATGCCCTCAAGGTTCATCCATGTTGTGGCATGTGTCCGAATTTCCTTCCTTTTCAGGGTGAATAATGCTCCATCGTGTGTAAATACTACATTTTGTTTATCCATTCATCTGTTGAGGGACATTTGGGTTGATTCCACCTTTTGACTATCGTGAATACCACTGCTATACACATGGGTATTCGAATATCTCTTCAAATATTTAAATATGTTTTTAAGTACTTAAAATAAACTAGAAATGAATAAGTGAACATTAAAATGAGTTAGAAGCCAAAGTTTTACCTATCGCTGATCTCCAGTATGTTAATGTCTTTACATAAACCTTGAAAGTGATGTTTAGTTTGCTTTTGTGTTTACATACCTCTGATATAAATACGTCATTAGCTATAAAGCTAGTACTGTAAGGTTGGCCTTTTATTTACGTCCTAGCTGGCACATGTCTCTTCATGAACAGAGAGGACACTGCTAAAGCCCTCAGACAACATACACAATTAAACACCAGGCAATCCGCGGGCATTTCTGCATACTCTTTGTTTCCTTCATGGAATAGTAACTTGTACAAGTAAATACATACTGTATCATGTCATGATAATATCATAGTATGATTATATTCTTAGTGTATGAGCATTGTTTGATAACTCACTTTTCATATCTCTGACAAGAATACCAGCGATTGTTACGTAATGGTGGGAGATCTTTTCCATCATTTAGACAAAATGTCATTTATCCGCTACTGGTTTTCCCCCAACTTTGCCAACCTGGTGAAATCCTACACATCTTTTGCAACAGTGTGAAGAGTCGCCTTCTCCAGGGAGCTCCGCAGAACTCAGCTCCCTAACCTCACAGAGCTGCTCTCTCCTTCTTTTGTTTCTCCATGGCAGCCTATATGTTGCTGCATGCTTGTTTCAGGCCGTCTTTGATGTTTTGTTGCTCTTATTTTCACAAATCTAATTTTCCCTCTTCACTCTAAATTTCTTAAGGGCAAGGCTGTGTCTTTATTCATCTCTGTATCTGTAGACCATTGTGCAATAATCATTCAATAAAAGATTTATGAGAGGGTCCGCCTTTATTACGTTAAATTTAAGCCTCAAAGGACTTCATACATTGTAATACACTTAGCAGGTGCTTCATAATAGTCTTAATTATAATCCGTGCATGAATAGACACATGTTAAGGGTCCCTGCCCTTCTAGTTTATTTGATGAATATTCTAAGTTTCCAAAATGATCTGTTTTAAAATATAACAACTTACCTGTGTGGTTGAGGATTTTCTCTGAAAAGTACAATCAAAACAAAATACAGAAATAAAATTGGATATTGTGGCTAATTGCAACTACCACGTTCAGATTTTTACAAATTTGTATTCATGAAAACAGACTCGTTGTCTTATTTAGTTCAAAAATATAGCTATTTTTTAAAAGATGTATTTACTTGATAGAGAGAGAGAGAGAACGCACGTGCATGTGCCCATGAGCAGGGGAGGGGAAGAAGAAGAAGGAGAGGGAGAATCTCAAGAAGACACCCCAAGTCAAGAAGACTCTGCTGAGTGCAGAGCTCCACATGGGACTCGATCTCACGACCCTGAGATCATGACCTGAGCTGAAATCAAGTGTCTGAGGCTCAGTCAGAACCACCAGGCGCTCCAAAAATGTAGCTATTTTAAATTTAAATTTGTAAGATAAATTTATACTAATTAAATTCGACTTTCATCAATGTTGTATATTAGGATTCACATGCAAACTGATTTGGTAAAAGGAAATTCTATTAATAAAACAAAAAGTTTTGAAAAACTTGTTGTTAGACAATCCCTGAGGATTCTTCCAGCTCTGATGGTTTATGAGTTAATAGTCCTCTTCCATCTAGTCTCACACTGTCATTCATGCTTCATTTAGATAGTCCGTGGAAATCTCCCAAACTGCAGAGCAAAACCCCATCCACGTGGTGAACTCAAGGAGAATTCTTCAAGGTAGAGCGACAGATTCCACTCTGCTTCCCCTTACAAGGACACGAGCTTTACTCTTTGACCAAACTATACATTGGTTGTTCCACCTGATTATACAGTTGTGTGTTCTAAGAGAATGACCTCCAGTTATAGAGCATGAATGTTTCTGGGTGTTACATGGTGCACTATGTCTGCAAATAATATTGTAGGGATGACAAAGTGTACTTGGTAAGTTCAATTCTAAAGATGCACATTAACACCCATTCAGTGCCAGGTCCTATGCTAGGATTCTGGTAATATCTCTTTCTTCTCTTTATAGAGAGATTTTTTAAAAGAAAAAGCTACATATTATCTCCTCCTCCCCCTCACCTTCCATTCCTTCTTCAACCTTCAACCATCAGGTTTATCTCCGCTACTCCATATAAACCACTCGGTAGAAGCCCCTCATTACTTTCTAATTGCCAAATTCAATAGACTCCTGTCAATTTTCACCCTGTTTTACCTCTGCTGCATTTGTCATGTTGACTGCTTATTTTTGCCTTCACTTCCATAAATCCATTCTATCTTCTGTTCCTGCCTTTTTATATTTTTCATCTTAGAGTTCCTTTTTTATCTATTTGTACCTTAAATGTTTTATTTCCCAATGTTGTGTCCTTTCTTCCCTTCTCTTCTCTCCTTTTCTCTTCTCTCACTAGATGATCTCATCTGTATACATGGCTGTCAGTTATATACTGATAGATCCCAAGGCCACAGTTCTAATCCAGAGCTTTCCCTTGATGCCCATTCGTCTCTTCTTGAAAACCCAATACGCAGCTCAACCTAAATCTACCTAAAACTGACCTTGTTACCTATCCTCCTACATTTATTTCATCCTCCATTTCTTGCCTTACTATTGCAAAGTCTCCCAAATTGTCTCCTTGTTGCCAAACTCCCACCCCTGAATCTATCCCTAAGCCTTTGTCAGAATGAACCTGCCTATCTGCATGTACCCACTGACCTTTGTCCCACATTTTCCTTATATAAACCTGCAAGTATTTTCACCATTTCTGAGACAGTCTTGAGGCACTAGTCTGCTGTCTTCCTGGTGTTGGCCTCGCTGAAATAAATTCCTTTCTAGTTTGACCACAAAAAAAAAGAGAAAAAAGTAAATAGAATTTGTCACTTCCCTGCATAAAACTCATTCCTGACTCTAAGTACCCACATAATAAAGTCCAAATACCTTGATGTGATGTTAAAAGCTTTCCTGACCATCTTCCTACCTACAGTTACAGCCTTATCTTTACTGCCTCACACAAATTTCCAGTTTTCAAATAAACAACCCTATACCCTTTTCCACACTGGTCCAATTGTGTAGAATATTTTACATCACAGTTTGTCCATCTGATGAACTGCACATCCTTCAAAATAGTTCAAGAGTTACTCTCTGATGAAGTTTTCTGTCACTCTGCCTTACATCCCAGCAGACGGAAAGGCTCTATCATTGGTGAGTCCACTATAGTCAATACATATTTCCATCATGGCACCTACAATTATTAACCCTATTTTTTATGTTTGTTTTCTCTTCACATACTGTAAGCTTCTTAAAAACAGCAGTTACATCTTACTTGTCATTTTATCCCCAATCTGTCACATATTAAGTACGCAATTAGTGATTGACAAAAGCGTGATTACATGAATAAGTTAATGTAAATATTTCTTCCCCTCAACCATTTCAAAGCCTAATGGGGAAACATATACAAACATCAAAAATTACAATAGAGTATATATCTACAGTGGTTGACTTGTTTGCCTTCTGACTGTTATTTCCAGATAGGTCAAGGGAAAACATATACATTCTTTGTGAACAAGAAG
>NW_023179405.1:0-2354 GCF_002007445.2 Ailuropoda melanoleuca
GTCTCATGACATAGTTGAGGACTACCCCAGTATAGTCTCCTCTTTGGAGGCATTGCACAGCCTGAGTGAGACGCCTGAAATAGCCAGTAACAAACTCCACTCCCGTGTCATAGAGGTCTAGCTCCTTCATCAGGAACTTAAAAGCATTGGGCCTGCCTGCAGGAAGCCTTTGGGGTCGCCCTCAGTGAAAAATGGACCAGTGTCCTCTGAATCAGGAGATTTTTTTTCCCTGAAGAACAGAGGTGTCCTTTGCTTAGAAAACGACAAGAGGCACATCGATATATCTGCCTCCACCTTCTTCCAATTACTCTCAGCCTCACCATCCACACCTATGGGATTGACACTTTATACTACTTGCCCTTCACACTTACTACCTACTCACACCTATGGAATGTGTCCACTGCCAAGCTAGGAGACTGTGCTCATTCAGTGGTTTGCATTACCCTCTTGGCAGAGGACCACTCAAAGAAAGTGGTGTATTTGATCTCACCACTCCCCCTGGCAAGCCTCCCTAAGCTCAGCTTTCTCCACTGTCATTTCTACCTTGGGTATCAATGAGCTCTTGTCCCTCCATTAAATACTAAGCTTTTGATATCTGATCTTGCCCTAAGATATGTACCCTGACTTTTTATTGTTAGTGTGTGTGTGTGTGTGTGTGTGTGTGTGTGTGTGTGAGCGATCCAAGGTTCTTAAAGTTTGAGTAGCTCCATTCAGTGCTCCTGACAGAGAAATGGAACATACAAACGCACTTCTTTATTTTTCTAGGAAATGTTTTCTAAGAAGTCCAGTACAAAATATATATATAAGGAACGTCTTAAATATGCATGAAACACATGTGAACCACCGGAACGTGAGAAATGATTGAAGTGCCTATATAATCCTTCTCCTCTAGTGTACTACCCTCCCCATTCCCTAAAGGTCATAGATGTGGTGATTGTTTCCCCTCCCCTCATTCCTGTCTTCTTCTGTATAGTATTTTATCATTTATGTGCATTTACTCTAAACATTCGTTTTGCTTGGTTTGAACTTTTAAAAAATGTTCTATTCCCTTCTTTCACTGAATATTATGTTTCTTAACTTCAGCCATTGATGCCTCTAACTGGCAGCTCTAGTGCGCTTTCACTACTACATAGTTACCTATTGTAGCAGTTTTCCGCACATTCCGTCCTCCACATTTGAAAGGCGATTACGTGCGCAAAGCCCGGACTTAGCACAACTCTTGGCGTAGAGTCAGCGCTCCAAGAACATTTGTTCAGTGGTTGAGACTGAGCCCCGACTCACTGTAACACTAACACTTGTTTCCTCCAGCTGGATTCTCTGCGCTTCGCCCCAATGCTGAGGATCTCATAGCTCTTCCCCCTCCTGTGAATGGCAGAAAACGTTCTGACCAGCCAGAAGAAACCTGGTGTTCTCCCCGCGCATCCATGACTACAATTCCCAGAATGCCTTGTGGTGCCTCTTTGCGTCCGTTTCACTTTACGTTCCGCCCCCAGAGAGATTCTGCGCTTAGTGGGCGGGGTTATATGGTTTTAATCCAATGAACCCTTCCTGAGGGGGCGGAGAAATTGTCCAATCAGCGTCTGGGGAGAGTCGCCATGATCCGGAAGGTTGTTAGGGCAGCCGACGTCTGCGGCGTCCCTAAGCCGCCTCAGCTGAGCGCGGTGGAACCAACCCCTCCTATCTTCTCCGAGGCTGGCTGGTTCCCCTGGCGCCTGCGGAACCGTCTTCCGTGTTCCCGGTGGGCACAGCATCCCGAAACCTCCACGGCCATGGCCAGTAGCCTGGGGACGCCCTCTTTCACCTCCTGTTCTTCCTCCTCCACAGACGACGACGACGGTGTGCGCGGCACTTGCGAAGATGCTTCTATGTGCAGAGGTGCCTGCGGGGCGCGGGGGGGTCCCCGTGGGGTTGGGGCCTCGGCGGGAGGCGGGCCTGTGTCTCAGGAACACGCTTGTGCAGTAGAAGGTAGCCGTCAAGTCGTGCGCCCCAGGTTTCACACGTGTGAAGTGCCCAGAGCGGGGCTTCATTCCTGGAGCGATAATGACCTCACCTGTGCTGTGCGCCGGGCCTGGGGATGGCGTCCCTGGGACTCCGGCGCTGAACCAGGCAGACGGAGTCTTGGCCTTCTTGGGGCTAAAGTCTGGCTGCAAGACCGACGAGAAGCAAATAAGTGTAGTGTTGATGGGGGAGGAGGAGTTCAGGTTCTCCCTCTTGAATAGGTTACTTTCCATTGGGGGTTGTCAGGATCCCCATTGTGCACCTGAAATCAGGCCAGTCAAGGTAGGGTGTGTGTGTGTGTGTGTGTGTGTGTGTGTGTGTGTGTGTGTGTGTGTGTGTGTGTGTGTGTGTGTGTG
>NW_023179406.1:0-4350 GCF_002007445.2 Ailuropoda melanoleuca
CCTCCCCCCCCCCCCCCCGCTTGTGCTCTCTTTCTCTCTCTCAAATAAATAAAATCTTAAAAAAAAAAAAAAGAACTATGTCAAACTTGCTCTGCCTGTGCTCTAGAAATGGAACAACAAAGCCTGGATGACAGTACTCTATTTACAGTACGGTTTACTGAATATTTCAAGCCCATTGTTGAGAACTACGGCTGAGAATAAAAATTTTTTTTTCAAAATATCACTGGTCATTAACAATGCCCCTGGTCACTCAAGAGCTCCAACGGAGATGTACAACAAAATTAATGTTGTTTTCATACCTGCTAGCACAATGTCCATTCTGCAATCTGTGGATCAAGGAGTCATTTCAACTTTCAGGTCTTATTATGTAAGGAATACATTTTGTAAGGTGGTTGCTGCCATAGATACTGGTTCCTCTGATGGACCCGGACAAACTCAGTTGAAAACCTCTGGGAAGGGATCACTATTCTATACACCATTAGGAACATTTGTGATTCATAGGCAGAAGTAAAAACATCTTGGAAGAAGCTGATTCCCACCCTCAGGGACGACTTTGAAGGGTTCCGGACCTCAGTGGGGGAAGTCGCTGCAGACAGGGTGGAAACACCAGGAGAGCCGGATCAGAGGTGGAGCCTGAAGACGGGGCTGATCTGCTGCGATCTCGTGATCGAACCTGAACCGATGAGGACGTGCCTCTCACGGATGAGCGCAGACAGTGGTTTCTTGGGATGGAATCTACTGGTGAAGGTGCTGCGAAGGTTGAGATGACAACAAAGGACTTGGAATATGACGTCAGCTTGTTGATAACACAGCAGAGGGTTTGAGAGGACGGACTCCCGTTTTGAAACAAGTTCTCCTGTGGGTAAAGCCTCTTGGGCTACAGAGAAATCGTTGCTGACGGGAAGAGTCAGCTGATGAGGCAGACTTCACTCTTATTTTGAGAAATTGCCACAGCCACACCAAACACCCTGATCAGTGAGCAGCGATCAACAGAGAGACCAGACCCTCCGCCAGCAAGAAGAGTATGACTCGCTAAACCTCAGCTAGTGAGTAGCATTTTTAGCAATAAAATATTTTGTAATTAAGGCAATGCACATTTTCTGTTGTTTTGTTTTTTGTTTCTTTGTTTGCTACTGCATACTTAGTAAACTACAGTATAGGTGTAAACCAAACTTTTACAGAGCCATATGCAGGCTAGAACAGAAGGCAACCATGAGTGACCCTCAGGCTCCCATCATGAGCATGGATGTATTTTCTTTGACCCTCACAGATTTGATTTCTTTTGGTGTTGATTATTTATCAGAAGTTAAAAATTGTGAAATTTTAAATATAATTTTGGGTCACGGGCTTCCCTTGCCTGAATTTCCACAGCACAGTAATTACCTGGAACTGAGTCCATATGCTGCATTCCCAGATTCATATGTTCTCCTGGTTTGCCTGTCCCCACATAACCGGATTAATGTAGTTAATGTCTCTTGCCAAGCCTGCGGGGTGTTTACATTTATGGCCTCTGCTGGGGAGATTAAAGGCCAGACTTTGGACCGAGTCTTTCTTAACAATCCCAACACTTTACACCAGTGCCGTGATTGACGTGATAATTATTAGACTCGAATCTCAATTTCCCTTCATGAAGCTACCTGCCTTGGAGAAGTTGTTAGGTTAAATTTAATGCATGAAAATCAATATTACCTATTGAACAGCAGGTGTCCAGTGATGTTAATCATTACCTTAATATAACTCTTCAAGTGTCTGTAATACTAGTAGAATATAAAAAGTGTCCTAAGAGAAAAGTTCTCATAAGAGAGAAACAGTGTATTTCTGCAAGGAGTTCAAAAGATTGAACAATTACATCCATTTCAAGGGCAGAGGGAGGGTGACATGGACCTTTGTTGATTAAGAAAGAAAAGAAATTTAAGGCATCCGTAATACAACACACGCCTCCCAAGCCATGTGGTATGTGGAGCTGATTTGAATGAATCTGAGAAAATCACCATCACGTGGATGGCCCTGGAGCCCACGTGGCCCGAGCGCCCAAGGTGCAGAGCCCGGCACGTGGCCAATGTCCCTCATCAAGCCGCCGTGACTCTGGTTCTTTCTGCTTCGCTATCTGGAGATGGTCACCAGAGGGCTGAGGGCCGCTCAGCTGTGAGCACACCCACCCAGGAATTTGGTGCAAGTCTGGGCTTCCCGCTGGAGGCAGACATCAGCCCGCAGAGGCCGGTGGTCCGTTGATAACTGTCTCCCAACCCCCACCTTCTGCTAAGGTAAATCCTACAGGATTCAAGAGGATACCCTGGGGAGACCGGAAACTGGTTGCTCACAATAGGAGTGAATTCATTAATGAGACTCGTTTGGGTGATTTTCTCCCTTGCATCTCTCTTCCCCTGGGAACCCCTTCCAGACAATCTCTGCTTTCAGGAGCATCTCAGTTGAGACAATTGGGGTCCCCATCCTAGTTGTCATCCTCCACATCCTCACCTGGGCTGAGCACTAACTGTGTGGAAGGGCTGTGCTTCACGTCCTACTTAGATCATCTTTGGTGGTATTCACGTTCCTTACAGGTGAAAATGTGTCGCCAAGATTAATATGTAGTCACACATCTAATAACAAAGGTCGGTTTGGGTTCATATCCAGATTAGGTTAGCAACCAAAGTCTGCTCTACACAGAGCACGAGATTAATTTGTCTGTAACATCCCACGCATCTCTGCACAACGTTCCTGCTTTGGCTTTTAAAGCCTGAAACTGTGTTACTGATACATCTTATCACACTTACCGCCCACTCCTGGTCACTAACTTTTGTCAAGCCACGCTGCAAAATCATTCCTGAAGTCTTCGTCTTGTCCTCCGAGTCAGACTATAAGCTCTTTGTTGCTTGAGTTTCCTTTTGTGTTTGTCTGGGGGATCTCTGCATTTTCCTCTGACTCTTTCACCACCCCTTGTAGACATCATTAAATGGTAGGTAAACTGCACGTGGCAGGGAGACGCAAGCTTGGTTTCCGTGGACAAGTTCTGTGGAACCTGAGATAGTACAGAGAGGATGACATAAAACACATGCAAAAATCGCTGCAAAACCCAAGACTCTCATTTTGCCTACCTAAATGTCCTCACTAAGGTCTGTATATTGTAAGGCCTCCTACTCCTTCCATTTTGGGATTTATTGAAGTCTGGGGACTGGTGACTTAAACTTGTAAGAACTGTCTAGGAAACTATTTCCTTGAGATGGAAGGGAAGAAAGCAAAAATTTTTCCTCCCATGGGCTTCGTTAATGGCGCACCTGGGTCTCCTAAAGCAGTAATCCGCAGTACTCTAGTGACTTCTTCACGCATACATGTTTTATCACAGAGCGGATTGTTTGCTACTCACTGAAAAGAATGAAGACAATGTTGGTGTAATCATCCTATTTTCTTTCTTTTCAATAGGCTCCTTTCTTCTCCATCACTGTCTCTCTGCTGTCTGCCCCCTGCTGCCCCACTCTCCCTCACACGTGCACACGCACACACACACACACACTCATTCAAATCCCACTGCCTCACTTTCCCGCAAACAAAGCTATATTCTGCTTTTTCTGAAAAGAATGCTAATTTAGCACAATAGGTTTTGAAAACAGGTATAACAAACTCATTGTCCAGCAGTAAAATATCGGATTAAACATTCACCTTCAAGTTGCGGTATTACTTTCTAGCAAGATAAATGCAGCAAGAAGATAAGGTCCCCGGGACACCTGGGCGGCTCAGAAGGAGGGGTGGGCTCAGGAGAAGGGCATTCTGATAAGAACGTGTAGCAGGGCGAAGCATGCAGACGGGAAACGAGGGAGAGGTCGGAATGGAGGAGTCAGCACAAGGGTTAACACCTACCCCCTCGCCGGGGGCTGGCTGGTCACAGGCCGCACAGAGGGACCTGTTAGTTGTGTTAGAGGCCAACAGATGGAAGTTGTGGTTATGTTTTCAGTAGGCGTCTACCATGTATTTCCCACAGAATGTTCCGGCTTCAACAGTGTGGTCTAAAACACTAGTGTAAGAGGGTCTTGTGGGTGGCCATCTGCTTGAGAGCGAAAGGAATAGTTTTGAGTTGTTTTTCTTAGATCTTATTGATGAGGGCACACCCGTCTTGCCCTCACGCCGGTGCTCTTGATCCGTGAGCACACTGCCAAAGCATCCTCACCGTGTGATTCCTTTACCAAAGCATCTTTCTTCGAAAAAACTGTCTGATTACACAGGAAAATGGAGCCCCGACCCTCCCCCCGCTGTCTCACGAATACACACTTTCCATCAGTGGACATACCTCCTCGGGGGAGGGAGGCACTGATAATGTTCACCTGCTATAGGTAGTGTCCACCCAGAATAAATGTT
>NW_023179407.1:0-1138 GCF_002007445.2 Ailuropoda melanoleuca
TTGTCCAACATGGAGATGTCTGGGCCCCCAGAGACCAGGGTGGGCCTGCAGGTTTCTGAAGGAACATAACCTATGCAGCAATTCTGGAATTCTCATAAGTTTGAGAGCCACTGATCTAGCTGATGAGGAAGACAAGTAAATAGATGNACAATTCTGGAATTCTCATAAGTTTGAGAGCCACTGATCTAGCTGATGAGGAAGACAAGTAAATAGTTGGCTAAACTGCAGAGCACTAGGAATTACAATGGCAGGTCTGGGAAGAGCTTCTGGAGGAAGCCTGGAGTGGTCTGAGACCTGAAAGATAAGAAGTTAGCTGAGGGGACAGGAAGGGAGGGGAAGATGCCCACAAAACCCAGCAGTGAGAGAAGTGACTCTTCTAGGGAAGAGTATTTAAAAGTATTTTAGGGGCACCTGGGTGGCTCAGGTCATGATCCCAGGGTCCTGGGGTGGAGCCCTGCATGGGCTCTCTGCTCAGTGGGGAGCCTGCTTCTGCCTCTGCCTGCTGCTTTGCCCATTTGTGTTTTCTCTCACCCTCTGTCAAAAAATAAATAAAATCTTAAAAAAAAAAATTTTAGTGTGACCGCAGTGTGGGATGTGGCAACAAGGCCCGAGAGGTGGGTAGGGTCCAGGTCACAGAGAGCTTTGCTGGTCATATCGAAGCGTTTGGACTTTTTCCCCACAGGTCGTGGAAAATCACTGAAATTTGTGATGATTCAGAGGAGGACATGGATAGTTTTGAGTTTAAGAAAGAGTCTTCTGGCAGCTGCAGTGGAAAGAATAGTAGTGGGACTGGAACAGGGCAAGGATTTCCTCAGGGCTATGAGGGAGGGCACAGGCAATGAGGACCTGGACAGAGACAATGGCGGTGAGAGAAGGAGGGAGGTGGACAGACCCAAGAGCCCACAGCGGTGGTAACTGATTGGATATGGCTGGATGGGGACAGGGAGAAGTCAAGGCTTCTTTCTTTAGCAAACTGGGTCAATGGTTGCGAATTTCACTGTACTAAGAAATGACTGGAAGAGAAACCCAATTGGAGGGAAAACAATAAGATCACCTTATGACACACAAAATTTGAGATCCTCCTGAAGTATCCACGTGGAGCTGTCCAAGACAGCTGGACATGCAGGGTTATGGGGTA
>NW_023179408.1:0-3401 GCF_002007445.2 Ailuropoda melanoleuca
ACTATTCCCATGAGGCTATAAGACCCCAGAGGAAATGGACTGATTAAAGTAATCTAACTTTGCAGAACATTGCAATTTAGCCAAGAGAATCCTAACAAACTAAGAAGAATCAGAACTTTTTTTTGTGCATTCCACATTTATCCTTTTTAGTTGTACTTCATTATATTTTCTTTATTTTTATGTATCTCATTATTCTGTATGAGATTTCTCCTTTTTCTGACCTTCCAGGTGTTTTTATGTCTTATATCTTTTTATATAACACAAATGACATTTTAAACTGCAAAGTACTAAACAAATACTTCATCTCAGGTAATAGCTAGAAAGAGAATAGCTAAATCATATGGTACATATTTATTTAACTTTCTAATATACTTGCCAACGTGTCTTCCAAGGCAAGTTACCATCTGGCATTCAGATCAGTAGTGTATGAGAATTACAGTTTTTCCACATCTAGGCTGATACTTTGTATGATCAGATTTTTGTTTTCTTTTGTTTTGCTATATTAATAGATGTGTAGTGATATATCACTGTGGTTTTAACTTATACTTCCCTTATGATTTTTTTTGCATCTTTTCATGCTTATTTGTTATATATACACGTCTTGGTGAAGTGCTTGTTCAAATAATTTTCCCTTTTGTGATGAAGTTCTTTTCTTACTGAGTTTGGAGAGTTCTTTACACATTTAAATTACAAAACCCTCAGCAGATACTTGATTTGCAAATAGTTATTTTCAGGTTGCAAATTGTCCTTTATTTCTCTTAACAGTGACTTTTGCAAAGCAATTTTTTAAAATGTTGACAGACTCCCATTTGTATATTTTTTTTCTTTGAAAGTATATGCTATGTTATATCTACAAACTCAGTGTCAAATCCAGGGTCACAAGTCTGCCCCACATTTTCTCCTAGAAGTGTTACACTTTATCTTTGGTTCCATAACTCATTTTGAATTAATTTTTTAAATGACATTGAGTTTATTTTCATCTTTCAGTACTTCAATTTTGAAAAAGACTACCCTTTCTCAATTGGTTTGTCTTTGAACTTTTGCCAAAAATCAATTGAATGCATTTATGTGATGTATCTGACCTCTCTATTCTGGTATTAATCTATGTCTTTCTTCTTTCATCCCACTACCCTACCTTGATTATAAGAAAAGTCTTAAAATCCAGCAAGGTCCTCTAAATTTGTCCTGGCTACTATTGTTCCTTTGTCTATACATATAAACATTGGGATACATTTGTAAATATGTGCATAAAACTTGCTGAGATATTCATTGAGATTGTGTTGAACCAAAAAATAAAACTGGGGAAAATTAGCTTGTTTTCCAATCCATGAAAATGGAATATATTTAAATCTGTGTATTCTTTATTCTTCCCATTACTATTATGTAGTTTTCATTCTAGCATTTTGAACATTTTTTTTTAGATTTAATGCCAAATATTTGATTTGGGGGATGTAATTATAATGGCATTTTTTTATTTTAAAATCAGATTGTTAGCCTTCTGTTTTCCTTTCTAACATGTAAAGGCCTTGGAAGTTATTACTCTCATTTTTACAGCAACAACAATAAAAACTAAACAAACTGAAAATCACACTTCTCTTGAACCCATTAGAAAACTGATGCTACAAGGCAAAACAGGATCCAGAAATGCAAAGAGAAAGGTGAATAAAGAGAATGACAAAAGAGGCTGAGGGAACTATAAGTACTTAACAAAGCAAAATAAAATACTTAATCAGCATTTTTGATAAATTTCAGGTGCTCAGTATGGGTTAGCATGATGGAGTTCTGCGAACTCTAATAATGTGGCAGTGTATTTTCATGAACTTTACCTGTAAGAAGCCAACAAAGTTCTTACAGTGAAAAGCCAGGGAAAAAAAAAATCATCTTATATCTATAGCAGGTGAAGGGTGAAATTAGCCATTTTGAAATACATCCAGTGTGGTGTCCACGAGAAAGGCCTGCTCTCCAGTGAAAGAGACTTTGCCAGTGCCTATCTCAGACAGAGGGAGAAGGGGAATTACCCAACTCCAGCTCCCTGTAGCCTTCCTATCTCACCCAAAAGGGAGGGAGAAGCAAATTAACACCAGTGAATGTCTCAGCCTAAAGACTCAGGCCCACCAAAAGACAGATTTACCATAAGGTTAAAGAATGTTTTCCCTTTCCCATTGCTTACACAGTATCAAGAGGGCCTAGTATATAAACAGTGGTTTACAGCTGAAAAACTGCAAGGGGCAGACTCTATTTAAGGCATTCTTAGGAAACCTAAAGACTACAGCAGAGACAAAAATAAAAAATAGAGGAATTGAAAGCCTTGGCACATATGACTCCAGCAAATGCTAATTTAATATAAAACCATACACTGAATGGTTATGGCTCTTAGTACCTATTATTGATGTATTTTGTCCATCCTTCAACAAAACTTTATTGCTAAATTCCTGCTTAAAAGAAATCAAGATACAACCTGAAAAGACAAAGCAAACATCAGAACCAGACTCAGATATGTGTCACATTCATAGACAAGGTTTAAAAATTACTATGATTAATATGGTAAGGACACCAATAGAAAAAGTATACAATATAGAAGAACAGATGGATAATGTAAACAAGGAGATGGAAATTCTATGAAAAAATCAAAATGAAATGCTAGAAATAAAAAACACTATGACAGAAATAACCCACATCAGTAGACTGGCAATGCTGAGTAATGAATCAGTGAATCATATATGTCAATAGAACTTTCCAAAATCAAACACAAAAAGAAAAAAATAATTTTTTAAGTTTGAATTTAAATTTCAGTTAGCTCAGTGTTATATTACTTTCAGGTGTACAATACAGTGATTCAACAATTCCATACATCACCCCATGCTCGTCACAAGTGCACTCCTTAGTCCCCATCACCTGTTTCACCCACCCCCTCACCTACATCCCCGCTGGTAACCATCAGTTTGTTCTCTGTAGTTAAGAGTCAATTTCTTCTTTTGCCTCTCTATTTTTTTTCCCATGATCTTTTTTTTTTTCATTTGTTCCTTAACATTTCACATATGAGTGAAATCATACAGTATTTGGCTTTCTCTGACTGACTTAGTCACTTAGCATAACACGCACACACAATTTTAAGAGAGAACAGAATATTCAAGAACTGTGGGAAAATTTAAAAGAAATTGGAATGCCAGGAGAAGAAGAAAGAGAAGATAGAGTAGAAAGACAAGATACAGACGTAAGTGAAGAGAAGGACCATATGCACCTTAATGTTCATAGCAGCATTGTCCACAATAGCTAAATTGTGGAAGGAGCTGAGATGCCCTTCAACAGATGACTGGATTAAGAAGATGTGGTCCATATATGCAATGGAATATTACTCAGCCATCAAAAAGAACGATTTCACAACATTTGCAGCAACATGG
>NW_023179408.1:3500-3729 GCF_002007445.2 Ailuropoda melanoleuca
CACTCATTTATGGAATATAAGAAATAGGAAGATCAGTAGGAGAAGGAAGGGAAGAATGAAGGGGGGCAAACAGAAGGGGGAATGAACCATGAAAAACTGTGGACTCTGGGAAACAAACTGAGGGCTTCAGAGGGGAGGAGAGTGGGGGATTGGGATAAGCTGGTGATGGGTATTAAGGAGGGCATGTATTGCATGGTGCACTGGGTGTTATATGCAAATAATGAATCAT
>NW_023179409.1:0-1566 GCF_002007445.2 Ailuropoda melanoleuca
GCCAGCGTGCTGGTGGGCCTCAGAGGGGCCTGGCAAGGGCTTCAGCCTCCAAAGAGACAAGGGACCTCCTCACCAAGACTTTGGGGAAGATCAGATGGCTGTGGTTAGATGCCCGAACTGCCCTGTGAGGCGGGTGCCTGTTGAAAGGGGGAAGGATCCAGACAGAGCCTGCTGGAAACTTCCAGCGGCTGAGCTAGAAGATTCTCTGGAACTGCCACACAGCTTGCAGGTCCCCTTCACCACCACTGGCCTGGCCGGGCCAGGGTGCCTGTGCCCCAAGTTCTCACTGAACAGGTACTGGGTTGATGGGTATGTCTGTGTGTCTCTGCTTAAGGACAGGCAGGATTGGGATGGAAAATCTCAATGTAGCAACCATGCTGTCCAAGCCAAATTTAGGGTGTAATCGTTTGACAACTATGAATATGAATATATGGGGAACATGAGAAAGATTATTTGATACGAAGTCTGATCAGGGAATTCAAGGGATTGTGATTTTCCCATCTGCCAAGCATGTGGAGGCCCAAAGCTATGGTAACTGGATAGACTCAGGAGAAGAACTGCCCCATTGCAAGCTGTGTGACCTCAGACAAGTTCCTTAGCTTCCCTGAGCCTCAGCATGATCAGCGGCAAATGAGTAAAGTAGGCCTAATAAGGATGTGCCTGTCTCTGGACTATTGCAGAGTGAAATGAGAGAATGCCTGTGAAAATGATGGCAACTATTTTTGCTATTATTTCCAACTACCTAGCTGTCTAACGTTGAACAAGTGGTTACTACTCTCTATGCTTCCTAGGAAATGAAGGGACTGGATTTCCAAGAGTCCTCAGCACCTTTAACGTTCTCTGCCAGGAGCCAAGAGAATGATTAGCTTCTCACCGTTTTATTAAGCTCCCACCTTGGATGCTGCATGGTTCCCCTTTCCAAATGTGGCCCTAGTCTCCCTCGCCACACCCTCCCTTTCCTCTTAAGAAGTTTTCCTGGAGAGTTAGCACAACTGTATTCAGCAACTGTATGCAGCTAAATCTGTGACATCCAGGCATCGGGGCAAAATGGGGGGTTTTTGGCTTGGTACCCTTCTGCAGGATGCAAGAAGGCTCAGTTGTGCTCCTGGGGCTAACTCAGCTGCCCTAACTAGGCATGACTCCAGGTGGAAATGAGCAGACCTACATTTGAGTAACAGATCTGTTATTTAGCAGCTGGGAGGCCCTGGAATCTTGCTTTACTGCTGTGAGCCAGTTTCCTCTGTAGCTATGGAGCTGTTACCCCATAGGGATGTTCTGAGGATTGAATGAAATCCTGTCAATCATGTGTCGAGATCGAGTAGCAGTAGTTGTGTGTGTTATTGTTGCCTATCGTAAAGTATTATTTCCCATTAAGTGTTACGTTCTCATTATAACTACCGTTAGTGATCATAATGGGGCATGATGTCCGCAGTCTCGATTGCCTTCATCCACACAGAGGAGCCAGAGGCAGGCGTCGGCTTTCCGCAGCCCTGAATTTGCATATGGGATAGAAATAAAACCCCCCAAGCATTCTCATCCTACCTAAGCCATTGTTCATTAGTAACT
>NW_023179410.1:0-9830 GCF_002007445.2 Ailuropoda melanoleuca
GGAGAAAGATGCATGGTGATCCGTGCGAGTCAATGTTGTGCGATGAAGCATGAAATTAAGAAAGTGTGTGTGTGTGCGTGTGTGCGCGTATGGATATGTGCCTTCACTTTGAAAGCAGGAACTTTATCAATCGAAGAAGGACACATTTGGGACTCTCTATAGAGCAATCCTCAGGGCAAAATACCAGCTCCAGTATCGCTCAGCTATCCTGACACCTGAGGGGCACCTCCCAGTCAGCTGGGCAATAAGCACTTTAAATGCCTTAACTCACCTACTCGTCACAGCACTCCTTTCCAGTAAGGCTAAGAATTCCATATTGACCAGCCAGCACTAGAGAAAGTGCCCCCGGGGTTCTGGTCATGCATTTGACCTTGTGCCCAGAAGAACACAGTTTGAATTATCTGCCTCTTAGTAGCTGGGAGCACTTTGGCTACCTCCTTTCTATATTCTGAACTTCCATAACAGTAAAAGGAGGGGGTGGGAGTATCATTTGATTTCCTTTGTTACACCTGAACCCCTTTACTGATGAGCCTGTGACTCCTCGGAAGGGTTAGAATGTAGCAAGAGGCGTTTCCCCATAGCTGACTGGTACTGCGCCCCTGTTCTTTCCACAGTATGTCAGCCACCTCCAGAAATTCTGCATGGTAAGCACACCGCAGGCAACGAAGCCAACTTTTCCCCTGGGCAGGAAGTGTTCTACCGCTGTGAGCCCGGCTATGNTTTTGTTGTTGTTGTTGTTGTTGTTTTCCTAGTGAAATCATGTGCTGACTTCCTGGACCAGCTCCCTAACGGCCGTGTGCTCTTTCCACCTAATTTCCAGCTTGGGGCGAAAGTGTCCTTCGTTTGTGATGAGGGGTGAGTGTGACCTGGCAGACAGATGGAGGACTCAGTACTCGATGCTGCTATCCTGACACCGGGGGCAATGAGGGTCTAGCCTAAGAGCAAGCTGCCTAATGGAAAGAAGTACCAGAAAGGACTAATAGCTGACACAGTGACTGGGAAGTATGGTAGGATCCAGATAGAACCACGGCCAAGTGCTTGAGAAGGAAAAACGGTAAACACACTGTTGACCAGCAGAAGTAGAACAACAGATCTTGAATATTTAGGGGAAACGTTATATGTATGAATGAAAAGTAGTTTGTAGGCATGAAGGGATAAACATTGCAGAGCGGTGTTAAAAAAAAGTTGGCATATCAAAGACAGTTATTTATAGGAGAAGTAACATGCAAGGATTGTTTCAAGAAAATTTCAAACCAATCAATAGTGGAATTTGGAACAGGAATGAAAGAGTGAATAGGAGTGTTTTTCAATGTAATTATTTGTCATCTGATTAGAATTAGGCCAAATTGAAGGAGCATGAACCTGACTGTCATATTTCAAGCAATATCACGATCTGTTTTTCTCAGTATGTTCAAATGGCCTACATATAACACTTCATTAGTTTTTGGTGTAGTGTTCAACAATTCCTTAGTTGTGTATAACACCCAGTTTTAATCACCACACCTGAACTCCTTAATACCCATCACCCTGTTACCCTATCCCCTCACCACCCTCCCTTCTGTAACCCACAGTTTGGTTCCCGGATTCCATGGTCTCTTATGGTTTGTCTCCCTCTCTGATTTCTTCCCATTCAGTTTTCCCTCCCTTTCCCTGTGGGCCTCCATGCTATTCCTGATGTTCCACATATGGGTGAAAGCATATGATAATTGTCTTTCTCTGCTTCACTTATTTCACGTAGCATAATCCCCTCCAGTTCCTTCCACGTTGATGCAAATGGTAAGTATTCATCCTTTCTGATGGCTGAGTAATATTCAATTGTGTATATGAACAACGTCTTCTTCATCCACTCATCTGTTGAACGGCATCTTGACTCCTTCCACAGTTTGGCTATTGTGGACAATGCTGCTATGAACATTGGGGTGCATGTGCCCCTTCTTTTCACTACATCTGTATCTTTGGGGTAAATACCTAGCAGTGCAATTGCTGGGTCATAGGGTAGCTCTATTTTTAACATCCTGAGGAAACTCCATCCTGTTTTCCAGAGTGGCTGTACCAGCCTGCATTCCCACCAACAGTGTGAGAGGGTTCCCCTTTCTCCACATCCTCGACAACACTGGTTGTTTCCCGTCTTGTTAATTTTTGCCATTCTAACTGGTGTAAGGTAGTATTTCACTGTGCTTTTGATCTGTATTTCCCTGATGGCTAGCGATGTTGAACATTCACTTTCTGTGTCTGTTAGCCATTTGTATGTCTTCTTTGGAGAAGTGTCTGTTCATGTCTTCTGCCCATTGGTTGACTGGATTATTTGTTTTTTGGGTGTTGAGTTTGAGAAGTTCTTTATAAATCTTGGATACCAGCCCTTAATCCATAATGTCATTTGCAAATATCTTCTACCATTCCATTGGTTGCCTCTTGGTTTTGCTGATTGTTCCATTGCTGTGCAAAAGCTTCTTATCTTGATGAAGTCCCCAAAGTTCGTTTTTCTTTTGTTTCCTTTGCCTTTGGAGACATGTCTTGAAAGAAATTGCTGTGGCCGATGTTGAAGAGGTTACTGCCCATGTTCTCCTCCAGGATTTTGATGGATTCCTGTCTCACATTGAGCTCTTTCATCCGTTTTGAGTTTATCTTTGTGTATGGTGTAAGGGAATGGTCCAGTTTCATTCTTCTGCATATGGCTGTCCAATTTTCCCAGCACCATTTATTGAAGAGATCGTCTTTTTTCCATTGGATATTCTTTACTGATTTGTTGAAGATTAGTTGACCACAGAGTTGAGGGTCCATTCCTGGGGTCTCTATTCTGTTCCATTGATCCATGTGTCTGTTTTTATGCCAGTACCATGCTGTCTTGATGATCACAGCTTTGTAATATAGCTTGAAGTCAAGCATTGTGATGCCCCCAGCTTTGGTTTTCTTTTTCAACAATCTCCTGGCAATTCAGGGTCTTTTCTTGTCCATACAAATTTTAGGATTGTTTGTTTCAGTTCTGTGAAGAATGTTGATGGTATTTTGATAGCGATGGCATTGAAAGTGTAGATCGCTCTGGGCAGCATAGACATTTTCACAATGTTTATTCTTCCAATCCATGAGCATGGAATGTTTTTCCATCTCTTTGTGTCTTCTTCCTCAATTTCTTTCATAAGTGTTTGTTTCTAGAGTATAGATCCTTTGCCTCTTTGGTAAGGTTTATTCCTAGCTATCTTATGGTTTTTGTTATTATTGTAAATGGAATTGATTCCTTAATTTTTCTTTCTTCTTTCACATTGTGAGTATATAGAAATGCAACTGATTTCTGTGCATTGATTTTGTGTCCTACCAAATTGCTTAATAGCTGTATGATTTCCTGTAATTTGGGCGTGGAGTCTCTTGGGTTTTCCACATAATGTATCATATCAGTGCAAAGAGAGGTAGTTTGACTTCTTTGCAAATTTGAATGCCTTTCATTTCTTTTTGTTGTCTGATTGCTGAGGCTAGGACTTTCAGTACTATATTGGACAAAAGTGGTGAGACTAGGCATCCCTGTCGTGTTCCTGACCTTAAGGGAAAAGCTCTCAATTTTTTTCCCCATTGAGAATGATATTCACTGTGGGTTTTTCATGGATGGCTTTTATGATATTGAGGTATGTTCCCTCTATCCCTATATTTTGAAGAGTTTTAATCAGGAAAGGATGCTGTATTTTGTCAAATACTTTTTCTGCATCAATTTAGAGGATCATATGGTTCTTGACTCTTCTTTTGTTAATATGATCAGTCACATCGATTGACTTGCAAATGTTGAAACACCCTTAATCCCAGGAATAAACCCCACCTGGTTCTGGTGAATAATCCTTTTAATGTACTGTTGGATCCTATTGGCTAGGCCCTTGTTCAGTATTTCGGCATCCATGCTCCTCAGGGTTGTATGTCTGTAATTCTCCTTTTTGATGGGGTCTTTGGTTTTGGGATCAAGGGAATGCTGGCCTTATAGAATGTGCTTGTAACTTTTCCTTCCATTTCTATTTTTTTTACAACAGCTTCAGTAGAACAGGTTTGATTTCTTCTTTAAATATTTGGTAGAATTCCCACAGGAATCCAACTGGCCCTGGACTCTTCTTTTCTGGGAGTTTTTTGATTACTGTTTCAATTTCCTTGCTAGTTATTGGTCTGTTTAGATTGTCTATTTCTTCCTGTTTCAATCTTGGTAGTTTATAAGTGTCCAGGAATGTATCTCTTCTTCCAGATTGCCTAGTTTGTTGGCATGTAGCCGCTGGCAATAAGTTCTAAAAGTTGTCTCTATTTCCTTGGTGGTGGTTGTGATTTCTCCCCTCTCATTCATGATTTTATTAATTTGGGCCTTTTCTCTTTTCTTTTGGATAAGTCTGGCCAGAGGTTTCTCTATCTTGTTAATACTTTCAAAGAAGGGGTTCTAGTTTGGTTGATCTGTTCTGTTGTTCTAGTTTCTAGTTCATTGCCTTCTGCTCTAATCTTTATTATTTCTCTTCTCCTGCTTGGTTGAGGCTTTATTTGCTGTTCCTTCTGCAGATCCTTTAGGTGTAGGTTAACTTTTGCATTTGGGATTTTTCTAATTTTTTGAGAGACGCTTGCATGGCTAGATACTTCCCTCTGAGGACTGCCTTTGCAGTATCCTATAGGTTCTGAACCAATGTGTTTTCATTTTCATTGGTTTGCATGAATTGTTTAAGTTCCTCTTTTAGTTTCCTGGTTGGCGCATTCATTCCTTAGCAGGATGCTTTATAACCTCCAAGTGTTTGGGTTCCTTCCAAATTTTCCCTTGTGGTTGAGTTCCAGTGTCAATGCATTGTGATCTGAAAATATGCTGGGAATAATCTCAGTCTTCTGGTACCATTTGAGACCTGATTTGTGATCCAGTATGTGATCTATTCTGGAGAAACTTCCATGTGCACTAGAGAAGAATGAGTATTCTGTTGTTTTAGGATGGAATGTTCTGTATATATCTACGAAGTCCATCTGGTCCAATGTGTCCTTCAAAGCTCTTGTTTCTTTGTTCATCTTCTGCTTAGATGATCTGTCTAATGCTGTGAGTGTTGATGTCTCCTACTATTAATATATTGTTATCAATATGATTCTTTATTTTGGTTAAAAGTTGGTTTATGTAGTTGGCTTCTCCCATGTCGGGGGCATGGATATTTAAAATTATTTAGTTTTCTTGTTGGATAGAACCTTTAGGTATGATATAGCGTCCCTTTACATCTCTTACTACATACAGTCTTTGGTTTAAAATCTAATTTATCTGCTATGAGAATTGCTACCCCAGTTTTCTTTGGAGGTCTGTTGGCATGATACATGATTCTCCATCCCCACACTTTCAATCTGGAGGTGCCTTTAGGTTCAAAATGAGTCTCTTGTAGACAGCATATAAATGGGTCCTGCTTTTTTATCCAATCTGAAACCTTGTGCCTTTTGATGGGAACATTCAGCCCATTCACACTGAGAGTAGCTATTGAAAGATATGAATTTAGTGCCATCGTATTGCCTGTAAAGTCCCTGTTTCTATAGATTGTCTCTGTTAATTTTTGGTCTATATTACTCTTAGGGTCTTTTTTTTTTTTTTTTTTTTTATAGAATCCCCATTAATATTTCTTGCAGGACTGGCTTGGTGGTCACATAGTCTTTCAGTTTCTGCCAGTCCTGGAAGCTCTTTATCTCTCCATCTGTTCTGAATGACAGCCTTGCTGGATAAAGTATTCTTGGCTACATGTTCTGCTCATTTAGTCCCCTGAATATGTCTTGCCAGCCATTTCTGGCTTGCCAGGTCTCTGTGGATAATTCTGATGTTATTCTGGTGTTCCTCCCTCCGTATGTAAGAAATCTCTTCCCCCTAGCTGCTTTCAGGATAGCTTTCTTGGCTCTAAGATTTGCAAACTTTGCTATAATATATTGGGGCATTGATCTATTTTCATTGATTTTGGGAGGGATCCTCTCTGCCTCTTGGACACTAATGCTTGTTTCCTTCCCCAGATTAGGGAAGTTTTCAGCTATGGTTTCCTCAAATATACCTTCTATTCTCTCTCTCTCTCTACCCCTTCAAGGATCCCAATAATTCTGACATTGGAACATTTCATGGCATCATTGATCTCTCTAAGTCTATTCTCATGGGCTGCTAGCTGCCTATCCCTAGCTTCCTCAGCTTCCTTCCTTTCTATTGGCTTATCTTCTAGATCACTAATTTGTTCTTCTGCCTCAGTTAGCCTGACTGTTCGAGTTTCCAGTTTAGACTGCATCTCATTCATAGCATTTTTAAGTTCGGCCTGAATAGAGCTCATTCCTGCCCTTAGAGATTCTATATGGTCACTAATGCTTTTCTCAAGCCTAGCTATTGACTTCATGATTGCGACCCTGAAGTCTATCTCTGACATCTTGCTTATGTCTGTATCCATTAGATCTATGGCAGAGGACAATGTCTCTGGTTCTTTTCTTTGTTGGGAGTTCCTCCTCCTAGTCATTCTGTTGAGGGATGGTTGAGGGAATGCATAGAGTCCAGAACATCAACCAAGAGCCAAGCAAAATGCACCTTAGAAAAAATACAAATTGGTCAAAAGGTAGCACAAATCTGCCACCAAAGCCAAGATGATCCAAAACAATAAAAAAGAAAGAAAAAAGAAAAGAGAAAAAAAAAAGGTGGTGGTGAGGGCAGGGAGAGAGATTATAATCTCTCAGGTTGGACACAGCCAGGTGATCTGCCCATTCCTGCTTGATTTCTGGTCTGTGTATTAGAAGACACTATATCCCAAAATTGCAAAGAAATCAGAACTTACATATATATCAAGATAAAGTTGAATAGAATGAAAAATGGGCTAGTCTGGGGCATAAGTCTATAAAACATATATGTGAAAAAATAAAAGTTAAGGAGCGACTTAAAAACATAGGTTGGGAAATAAGAATCTATTTGAAATGGGAGCAGTGTTACAAAGGAGAAAAAAGAATAAGAAAAGAAACAGAAAAGAAATGTAAAATTTTAGCCTGAAGCATAAACGAGTTGTGAGGGAACACCTGGAGCTCCCTATATTATTTTCCCCTGGCCCTGGAGTTGTACAGTCCTGTGGGAAATAAGCTTATCATTCACCTGCTCTTCCAGGCTGTCTTCTGGGGGAGGGGCCTGCTGCCCAGCTTCTCAGGAGTCTTTGCCTGGGTGGAGCTGCCCCGCCCCTTGTCAGGGGGATGGGCTTAATGTGAGCTGGTTGGCTGCCCCGCCTTTGTTCCCTGGCATCTGTCTGCTCCTCTTTAGAGGTTCAGAGCAAATATGGCGGTGTGGGAATCTTCGACCCGAGCCACAATGTCGCGGTCCCCCTTCCCCCAACAAATACTCCAGATCAATCGTCTCCACCTCTGTGAGTACCAAACTCCAGAGACTCACGCAATTCGTGCCCACTGCACCTCTGCTGGGAGGTCACAGGACGGCGAGCGCCTCGGTGCCTTGTGACTCCACACTGCCAGCGGCCGTGGGCTCGCGCGTGCACCCTCCTCCACAGCTCCTACCTCACGAGGGTGCCGCCCCCAGCGTCTCCTCATGGGCCACACTGCCGTGTAAGCTGTCCCTGTCATGGGCGCAAGCCATTCTCTATTTCCCCTAGGATGTCAGACGGCCAGAACCTTCTAGTGCTTTTCCCGGTGGTCCCGCAGAGGGCGGTCCCCCTATGGCTCAGCTCTCCGTTTATGGTGCCTGGAGCTGAAAGTCCTCTGGGCTCGCTGACCATAACCAGTCTCCCCACTCCACTGCTTGGGCACTCTATCAGTTCGGACTCCCCCGTGCTTTCTGAGTCTCCTGGAATCCTGAGACCACAGTGATCCCCCTAGAATTCTGCCCTATTTGCCCCCTGTGCCCTTTTCGGAAGGGGGTGCCTCTTACTAGAGGACATTTCTAAGGGTCCCAATTTTTTTGCTCAGGTGTTATATCACTTTCCTGCTGCTGGCTTATGGAGGCTCCCTCCCCCCTCTGCTTATCTTCAGATATTTCCCCCGGTTGATTCAAGGTTCTGCACCTCCTACTTTGTAAAAGTAGCTGTTTCTCTGCTTGTGGAGATCCAGATATATCCTGTTACATCTCAGGCTGAATTCATTTGTGTTCAGAATGGTTTGGTAGATATACAGCTAAATTCAAGGGACCCGTTAAAATGAGGTCCCCTACTCTGCTGCCATCTTGCCCCCCTCTGTCATGAACTGTTTATGGGAGTCTTAATGACCTTGGCATTATATTCTAGCACCACTGACAGGTAAAAAGCATGGAGGACAGAGCACTTGTCCTCAGTATATTCCAAGGACTCCGTGGCAGGCAGCTAATATCTGTCACCCAGCAAGGACCCGGAGGCAATCCAGGCAGGCGCTGCTCTGACAAGAAGCAGATGTTTTAGGAAGAGGGGCCTCCAAAGAATCCTCTCTTCTCACTTTTTCCTATTTTTCCTAGATAATTTGGTTTGACTCATCAATAATGTGGATATGTCAGGCATCATTCAGGAACATTCCAAATGTGTTGGCCCGAAACAGCAGTCTCTGATGTCTTTCCTCCCGTTCTTTGATTTACCAACTTGAATCAGGAGCTGTTTTCCTCGTACCAACTTGAATCAGGAGCTGTTTCCCTCGTGATCCACTAGAGAGGAGAGTGCCGTGGTGCCCTAGAGAGCAGAGCTCCTTACAGAGGCAGACAGGGAGCTGTCAGAGGGCAGGTGGCACAGATGACCTCCTGAAGGTCAACAACCAGAGACCCTTGTTATTGCTCTGTCCTCACTGGAAACCGCAATCTTGCCACAAGTTCTGATTTCGCAGCTTCTGTCACCTGAGAAAGCCAGTGAGCTGGGCTTTTCCACCTGGGATTTCACTGGGGCATAAACTGCATTTCGGCAGAAGGGGAGAGAGAAATGGTGCGCTCACCCAGTCACTGCTGCTTCTGTTCCTCAGGTTCCACTTAAAGGGCAGTTCTGCTAGTTACTGCGTCTTGGTTGGAATGGAAAGCCTTTGGAATCACAGTGTTCCTGTGTGTGAACGTGAGTACAAGGAATGCCTGTTCAGGTCGGCACCTCCCTCCTTGTTTTGTTTGCTTGTTTGTCCGTTTGGTGTGTTTTGCCTATAACATTCCCTAATATTTGCCCCTCTGTTGATCTTCACTTTGGATCGACA
Organism: Ailuropoda melanoleuca; assembly: GCF_002007445.2. Taxonomy (NCBI): domain Eukaryota; kingdom Metazoa; phylum Chordata; class Mammalia; order Carnivora; family Ursidae; genus Ailuropoda; species Ailuropoda melanoleuca. The sequence continues at coordinate 9,130 of NW_023179410.1, forward strand.
TCTTTCTTTGTTGCAAGGATTGTTTCTGGGGGAAATAAATCTGAGCATCACGAGTTTTGGGGATCATCCTATAAATGTTTATAAGCATCATGTGTGCTACAAATGGAGAGAAATTCTTCATAGGTAGAGGGAAATTTAGATCCTGAGGCATTTTTTTTCTGTCAAAAATGATAGCTTTTCATCCTTGCCTCAATCTTCTATATTCCTAGGCTCAGTCTTTTTGAGAAATTTTTTTGAGCACCTGCTTTGTGCTAACCAGTCTTCTAGACACTGGGAATACAGCTGTAACAAAAGAGAGTAGGACCCTGCTTTCGTGTTGTTTACATGCTTGACTAGAAGGAAACTGAAAAAAATAACAAACGGGGTGCCTGGGTGGCAAGGTCGGTTAAGCGTCAGACTCTTGGTTTTGGCTCTGGTCTCAATCTCAGCATCCTAGGATCGAGCCCCACATCAGGCTCAGAGCTGAGCTCCGACTCTGCTTGAGAGTCTCTTTGCTTCTTCCTCGGCCTTTTCTGTTTGTGGCTTCTNCCCCCCCCCCCCGCCCCCGCCAATAACTAAATCTTTAAATACAGTGACAAGCAAACACATAAATAGACTGTTTCAAATAATACCAAGTGTTATTATTAAAATAATTAGACATTGGGAATACACCTGTAAAGAACACAGACTAGGACCTTGCTTTCCTGTTGTTTATATTTGTT
>NW_023179411.1:0-2696 GCF_002007445.2 Ailuropoda melanoleuca
GGGAGGCGGGTGCGTGTGACTCTGTTGGCGGGGCAGCAGGGGCTGGAGGCCAGTGTTTCAATGAGGGATTGTGTTGCAGCCCGGGGCTGTTCCAGGAAGCCTGCTGGGCCCAAACTCCCCAGAGCAGAAGCAATGCCCAGGTCCTCAAGGCACAGATACTGCCCCCTCCTGAAGGGGCAGGAGAGCAGAAGGGCGCCCCTGACAGTGCAGCCTCCAGCCTGAGCCCCCTCAGCTGCTCCCAGGCAACACGCAGGGAACGTTTCCAATGCCTGATCTTCACTTGGCCCGCATCTGGGTGATCGTGAACAACGCAGCAGGGAACATGGGCGTAGGTATCTCTCTGGCCTTTTATGACAACATGGATAGGCCTTGAGGACATCATGCTAAGTGAAATTAAGTCAGAGAAAGCTCTGGTATGTTCTCACTCTATGTCAAATCTAAAAAAAGTCAAACTCAAAGAAACAGAGCAGAATGGTGGTTGTCAGGGGCTGGGGGGAGATGGGGGAAGTGGGGAGATGCTGGTCAAGGGGTATAAACGTCCAGCTATAAGATGGATAAGTTCCGGGGGCTGAATGCACAGCATGCAAATATAATTCCCACGCTCTATTCTATACTTGAGAGCTGTTTCGAGAGTAGATCTTCCAAGTGATTGCTACACACACACAAGGTAATTTTGTGAGGGGATGGACGGGTAGACTAACCCATGAGGCAATCATTTCATAATATATACGTGTAGCAAATCATCAAGTTATACACCTTAAACTCACATAGGTTGTATATCAATAAACACCCCAGTAACTCGGCGGGGGGGAGGAAAAAGACTGTGTGATCTTTCCGCAGCCCACCCCACGGGGCCTCAGCCCAGGGTAAGAGGGAAGGATGGGCTCAGGTAACTTGGGTGGGGGTGCCTGTCATGCTTGGCCGAGCAGGAGGGGAAAACCTGGCTAAAGAGGACCTCTTCCCAGGGCCACTGGGTCCCCTCTGAAGGGCTGGCCTTCTCTTGTCTTGCGTTCAGCTTTNTAGCAGACTTGTTCTGGAGATGTCGCTAAGGCCACTGTGCCTGCGGCTACCTCAGATACACCTGCTCCGGGAAGGCATCATGTTTCCTGCTGTGACACTCCTGGGGCACCAGGTATGGTATCACAAAAGGATTCCCCTCCTCGTTCAGAGACGGGCTGTGGCCATGCGCTGGCCCTGCCACTTGGGCGCTGGAGAGAATGGCACCTCAGTTTTGTAACCTGTCAGCAAAGGATTCGCTGTGAGAATCACAGGAGACGCTCCTAAAACACCGAGCTGTCGGCCAGGCGCACGGCAGCTGCTACTCCAGTGANCGCACAGCAGCTGCTACTCCAGTGAGTTCCAAGAACTAAAAGAAGGCGGGATTACGAGAGGTGGGCGTGAGATATGTCGAGTGCCAACCTGGTGGGAGGTCAAGAGACCTGGGGTCTATTCATGAATCCGGCACCTGTTTGCTGTTTGACCCAGAGCAAGGAAGGGTCTCCGATTCCTTGAAGACAGTTCCAGAAGCAGGGACTATCCAGGGCCCTCCCTCCTCACAGACACTGAGGAGATGGGGAGACAGTGCTGGGGAGGTGAGGACCTGCAGCTCTCTGACCCGCATGCAGTCCTTTGGAGACCCCCACTGCTGGGTCACCTGTCCACTGCTCCAGTAGGTCTTTAGAAATCCAGATTCCTAACATAGATGTCAAAGCCATCTATTTACAAGTTCATCTTGGAGCAACCCCTCCCCCACTAACCCCAGGGATCAAAGGGGCAGGTGAATGAGTGAGGGGAAGCTGCAGAAGAGAAATGAGCCTTCACCACTTCCTTGATAACCCAATTTCTTCTGCACCCCCCTCCTCTCCAGGGACATGGCCTTATCGTGCTCCTTATTAGACTGTCTGCCTGGGATTGTTAATGAGACACTCTTCCTTGAGTTAGCAGTGCAGATGGTCTCCATGGGAACAGTTCCTTTCATGATACCCCCCCAACTGAATACACACACACACGCAATCACATGCATACACACACACACACACACACACACACACACACACACACACTTGGGGCTATTGGGAGGGCAGCAGGGGCCTGGCCCTTCTTGCTTCTGGGTCCAACTTGTAGTCTCTGCTGGTCTTCTCTTACCCAGAAGAGGCCACTCCTCTGGGCCGCTATTATTGGTAGGGTTGGGCAGGAGGGGGCTGAAGTATGTGCAACTCTTCTCCAAGCTGGGCTAACTCCAGGCCCCAGGGCCTGGCTTTGGAGAGCTCGGTGGGCACTCCTTGGAGGCTGTATCATTCTTCTAACCCTCCCCAGACATCTGTCACCTGGACAAAACCCAAGTCAGCCTTGGCATCATGTGGGTCCCATCTATTTCTGGAAGCAGGGAACAGGCGACAGAGGTAGTATGCCCACATCAGAGCACTGGAATGCCAAGACATTCTGATGGAAGGGCCAGAATTGTGGCAAATGCAGGACACATCTAAACGCGGGGCCAAGGAGTGGGGCCGCCAGTCCACAGGCCCCTTCTGAACGTAACAACAGATACGGCTGCTAGAGATGGGGCTGCTAGATAGGCATCTGAAGCCCCCTGCTTGATGACACTGATGGCCAAATAACGCCCCTACCGTGGGACACAGAATGACACGGGTCTTACTTCCCAACTTTGCCATGGGAGAAGTGAAAGCAAACATTAA